>NW_021620939.1:138111-212790 GCF_004785775.1 Grammomys surdaster | reverse complement strand
GTGTGTGTGTGTGTGTGTGTGTGTGTGTGTGTGTGTGTGTGTTACCCTTTCCAGAAGCCATAGATTGCCAAATAAAAAGACAGGTATAGAATATCTATCTCCACTGAAGTTACTGGTCAAGGACCCCTAATAGAGTATAGGTATTGCCATTCCTCTCGGTTGCCTATCAGAGCTTGATGGTAAGACCCTGTACACTTTGGTCACGAGACATGATGAATGACTCAAGTCGATAATGACTATCTAAGGGAGTAAAGTCATTCACAGTCTTACCTTGCTGACAATCTTGGGAGCTACAATAATGGCCAAGAACTGGTGTAACCAGATACGCCAATTGGGGTAACCAACAACTCCATTGGATTTAAGATTATACTAATTGTTATCATAGTAATAACATTGATTTAGGAATAAATTTAATCAAAGAAGCTAAAGGTCTCAACACTCCTATAAGATACCAATTAAGATTTATTTATTTATTTATTTATTTATTTATTTATTTATTTATGCAAGTAACTGTGCAGTCTTCAAACACACCACAAGAGGGCATCAGATCCAATTACAGGTGATTGTGAGCCACCATGTGGTTGCTAGGAATTGAACTCAGGACCTCTAGAAGAGCAGTCGGTGCTCTTAACTGCAGAGCCATCTCTCCAGCTCCAGGATACTGGCTGAAAGAGTAAAGGAAGGTATAAATGAAGTAGACAATGTCATATGCTCATGGGCTGGAAGAATTAATACCATTAAGATGCCCATACTACTTTAAGCAACATGGACATTTAAGCATTTGACATAATCTCTTCCAAAATTCTGTTATTTTTAAAGATAAAAACAAAAATACTAATTCTAAAATTTACATAGAGTCATAAAAGGCCAGAATCACCAAAATAATATTCAGAAAACCAAACCAAACTGGGGGTGTATATTTTCAGATTTCAAATCATGTTATAAAGCAATAATAACCAAAATGGCATGGTATTAGACTAAAGATAGATGTATAGGCCAAAGGAAATCATGTACTATCAGTTAATTTTTGACACGGCTTCAAAGAAGACACAACAGGAAGAAAGAAACTATAAATCCACATGAAGAAGACTGGACTCTTATATCATATATCCAAATCAACCCAATTATATAAAATACTTGAAACCATACATACTTTAGTAAGCATTTTTTATTATCTCACTAAAGTTAGAGGCAACAGAAATAAAACCTAGCAAGCAATACTGCATAAAAACTTCTCATGGCAAAGAAAGATTCCTATGCATTGGGGATAAATACCTTCCCTCTGTTATTCTTGACAGACATTTTCATCTGTGATGGCTTCTCTTTTTATTTTCTTAAGATTCAAAGGTGAAAAGTTTTTGATCTGATTATCTTTAAAGTGTTTAGCTTCTCTTGTCTTTTCAAAAAGTATCATGTCCTAAGGAAAGATAAAATTACCTCCAGCTTTGGTTTTTATATTTAACCTGTGATTCTCATTATTATTCAACTATAATATGTGTTGACAGATAATGACAATAATTATTATATGTTATATAAGATATTATCTTGGACATGCTTAGTTGTATTAGTTTGTTGCTTTTCATTAGGGATATACAACTAGTCCATCAATATTTCCCAATATTTCCCTCCTACTGAGTGCCATGGATATGTCACTGATCATAAATGTTCGGATCTATTTCTGCTATTTCTACTTATCAGAATACCTAACCATTTACAAATGTTACATTGTTTTAATTAGTGTGACTTTTCATTTTTCTCAAAAATTAGGATCAGTTGCCCTTTATGAGCTTATAAAAATGTCCAGGTCATGCTAATTCCCTTATTTTTCCACATAGATTTTATAAACGCTTTCTGATCTCTACAAAGGCCTGCTGGTAGTTTCAATAGGGTTACATTGAATTTATAGATCTGCAGATGTATCTCTGCATTTATTTAGGGCTTCCTTGATAGCTTTCATTAATGTTTTATTACCACAGCATACAAATCTTGGGAAGTGTTTTTTTAGTGTGTCATGTTTATGATGCTGCAGTAAGTGGAGCCTTTTAATTTATATTTTCAAGTGTTCTTCTGTAGTAGATAGAAATATCATTTTTTAAAATTAAATTTCTAAGTTCATTTATATAATTCTAGTAGCATTTCTGTACATGCTTTGTGATTTCTTCATGGACACCCATGTGCTAATGAACAGTTCCCTTGTTTCTTTTATAATTTGAATATTCCCTTTCTGTTCCTCTCTTCTCTGTCCCTCTCTGCCCCTCTCTCTCCCTCTTCCTCTTCCTCTCCCTCTCCTTTTCCTCATTCTCCCCTTTCTTCCCATTCCCCCCTCTCACTTCTTTTCACCTCCCCTTCTCTCCCCTCCTCTCCCTTCCTCCCCTTTCCTTTCCTCTCCTCTTCCCATCATTTCTCTGGATGGGGACCTCCAGTGCAAAGCAGCCAAACAGTGCTGAGGATGCCTGTGTGCCTTGTCTGCCTTGTCTCTGATCCTAATGGTTAAAAAAACCCTAACATTCCTTCTTTCAGCTACAGACATCTTTCTTTAAATGGAATAATTCTCCATGGATACAACAAGGATTTTATGGTTCTTCTGTGGCTTATGGTGATGTGCAAGTCTTCTGTATCTTTAATAATTTTCTATCAGTTTGTTCTGCAATTATTAAAAGGAGAGATAAGAAATTCTCAACACAGGTAGGCATGGATTCACTCTAGATCTTTTCCTCCCCTATAATTCTGTTCAGCTTTTCAATGCTGTTATTGTGGGATAAATATTTGAACTTACGTTCTCTGGATGTGTTAAGATCTTACCATTGGGATGACCTCTTTACCCTGACCTGCTTTTTCCCCCTTGACCCATGAATACATTCTGTATTGTTTCTCATCCTTTTATTATTGATATATTTGTATCTTTATATTTAAAGTGCATTTTCTGTTGGCAGTGGATGGAGACTTTATTTTTTATTCAGGCTGACAATTCAGCTTTGTGATGGGTATGATTAGATCATTTTCATTTAATATACTTACTGAAGAGTGTTATTGTGAAAATAACTTTAAAGTACTATTGGGAGACCCAAATTAAGTTTTTAATAATGCACAGGCTATTGTATTATTGGACTGGAAAATTCAATATTACATGGAAGACAGTTACTCTTAGTGTGATACCTAATTTGGTCCTTAGAAAACAAAATCATTATTTTGAAATAGATAAATCGTAGTAGCTTTTTTTCATAATTTTAAGTACATATGTTGACATGTAAAGGAAATATGATATGGAAAAATAACTACTTTGAAATATCTAACAAAAATGGGAAAGTAGCAATACTGAAGGGAAAATGGTCTAATAAATACTAAGACATAGTACAAATGAATAATAACTGAATAATGTGCTATATTATCAAACAAGAAAACACATCAGGAAAAGAGGGAATGGAGAAATGGACCCAGTCTTCATTCCACACTTCCTCTGTGAGAAGGGTGGCATTTGGCATCAGTGTAGCAATGATGAAGTTTGGAGGCACGTGATGTTCATGCTACTCTGAAACTTTAAGATGACAGTTCATTAAATATTTTCTTTACATTAAAGATTGAAGTAATCAAACTAAGATAAAAGTGTAAGCATAAAATACCAAGCAAAAATATGATAATGCCTTAAAATAGCCTTAAAAACTTCAGGCTTTTATATACAGAACAACAAATCAAGTTTTAAACAGAATCAACAGTTTTGGAGACATGAAAAAAAACAGACTACAGTTGCAGTCAACCATTTGTTGAAAATGATAGAAAAGCACTAGGCACTTGTTGCAGAATAGTGTTCACAGCAGATAGGGCTGGAGAACTAGACTTGCAAAAATAAAAAATACCTTCTTTATAAAAAAGTATATAAAAAATGCACCATAGGCTTAAGTATAAAGTGCAAAATTATGGAATATAAAACCAATATGATGTTGGTGTTCTATATAAATATATAAATGCATTCTCTCTATAAAATATGTAGAAATACATATTTATATAGAAATATATAGAATATATAAAAATCATGATCCTTAATAATATTGATAGATTGGAATTTGTTAAAATTAAAAAAAATATTTTTCCCCCATAACAAAGTTTAGTTGAATGAAACCAAGTCATCAACTGGCAGAAAACACTTACAAGCACATACCTGATGAATTCAAAGTATGTGAGGGACTTGTAAATTTCAGACAGGAAAACATTCAGCACAATTAACAAAAGAGCCAAGGTTTTACTGAAGAAGTTTACTGTAGAAGATACGGCAGGGGGAAAGTAAGCAAGAGGAAAGATGTTCCTTGTCACTCACACGGGGAGATGGAGAGGCACAGAGATATAGCTGTCAAGCTGACCTTACCCAGAACAGCTGATGAGAGTACTCCCTGATAAGTACCTCCACTAGGTTCTCAAGGTCAACCAGAGCAGCCTGAACTTCTGTACATACCTTTCTTTTTAAATAAAAAAATAAGAGTTTCTCCCTTTATCTTTTGAAACATTTGACACACTTATACAGAGCAGTGTGATTACATTCACCCCATTACTGTCTTTTACCCTCCACTTTTCTCTCCGAAACTTTTCTTCTTCCTGACTAGTTCCTCTCCCACCTTCATGATTTTTTTTGACCCAGTGTGTTTAGTTAGGGTTACTGGCATTTGCATGGATGGGCACTATTTGCTTAAGTACAGGCAACTCACCAGTGGCTATACCACTGGAGAAAATGTCAGCATCTCCTGATGCAGCCATTAGCTGTCAGTAGCACCTCTGGAAGGATTAGGTTATTGTCCCATCCATGATGAAGTGTCAAAGGTTCCAGCCTTAACATACCTGGCACAAGTATGTATAGCTTCTGAATGTTCATGGTTGCAATGATCATTCATGTCTCTGTGTTGTATCTGAATGACAATATTTCATAGTGCTCCTCCCCATCCTCTGGCTCCTGTTGTTTCTGCCCCTTCCTTAACAATGCTTTTCAGACCTTGGAGAAGCTAACAAAGAAACTCCCCTTATGGATGAGCATTCAATAATTTTGATAGCAATGTAAAATGGTGTGAACACTTAGGAAGGCAGATTTAGTGACTTCTTAACAAGTCAAATATACTCACTGTATGACCTAACAAGCAAACACACTTCCTAATCTCTTCCTATCTGATTCTAAAACTCATTTATGCACACACAAACATTTCCATATAAAGACTTAGTGTCATTTATTTGTATTTACTCCAAGCCAGAGTAATTAAACTATTTTTTGAATAAACAAGCAGACATATGAACATATAATATGGCTCTACACAATGATAGAAAGGAAAGAGAGAGTAAACCATCCAACAGAGCAAATGAATATGAAATCCACACTTCTGTGAGAAAGAAGAGAGCCTGAACACTCGAACCTGAACATTCAGGTCAGGGATAGAGGGCTCAATACATAAAGTTGAGGAGATTTTTGGCTGGTGAGACATTTTATCTGATACCTTTTGCTTGTCTGAACCCATACATACAATAACTATTGTACAAACAGTATCTGAAAGTGTTTTTTTTTTTAAAGAAAAAATTTCAATTGGAAAATTGAAAGATTTCAGGATAGAAATTAGTATGTGGCCAAATATCTAAAGATGTCACAAACACATAAGGTTGGCTTCACTGAAGGAGTGAACAAGTGTTGTGGATCTAAGTAACTCAGCCTAAGAACAAAAGGCTTGACTTTAAGTACTGTACTCTACTTAAAAAGATTGCCTCCAATGGGATACTGCTGTGCAGTTGTACACACTTACACTGTACTAAAACAATTAAATATGTGAATGAAAGATGCTGGGGGACAGGTTCCTTCTCATTAAAGTGGGATTTTGCAGATTAGCAAGGAAGGATTCTGTGGTACTGAACTGTAGTTGAAGGCATGCTATGAGCTCATGTTTAGCTTAATGTAGCTGTAGATGACTGCATGTGGAATAATTACAGGTATCTGTATGGTTATCTGTACATACATACATACACACACACACACTTGTTTTATCAGCTGAGAAGGGCATATAAGTATCTGTATGCTTATCTGTACACACACACACACATGCACGAACACACACTTGTTTTATCAGCTGAGAAGGGCCTAGAAGCAATGATGTTCTAATAGAAATGAACACATCTTGAAATCAGACCTTGGCTTTTCCAATGAGGAAGGAGAAATAATTGAACTTAGGACTGGGGTAAGATAGATAGACGAAGATATAAGCCTGAAGCATCTTAATATAAGTAGAAAATGAAGAAATGCTTATAAAGCAAGCAAACACACACTGTCAGGGCTATACAGAAGGGACACAGAAGCCAGCTGAAAGAATTCACAAAGGCCCAGTATATCCAAACATATCAAAACTCTCTTCTAATAGAGGACTTTATTAGCTGGAAAAACAAAATAAGTAAAGTCATGTTAAATTATAAACAAAAGCATAGCATAAATGCTCACAAGTCCACACTGACGTAAGCAAATCATTGAGTAAACCAACATTTGCATAAATGGGGATAACTGACAAGCGAAGTTTGTAGGAGAATTCCTAGTAAATCATAAAGATCTTCCTACATCTCCAAACATGGGTGCTAAAAACCAAATTCCTAAGTGTGGACTACAGGTAGTAATTTCTTCCAAGTAATCAACTAAAGGGGAAGTAGAGATATTGTTTGGTGGAAGAGCCTGAACTTCTCTGCTAGGTGCTAGATTCCCAAGGTCAACATCAGCAATAATAACTCACATTTACAGTGAGTCTGCTCCATAGGACATCCTGAAAAGGGTACTTAACGTCTGCAGTCTTCCAAGTCTAATCACGGGAAATATATTCGACCAGCCCTGACTTGAAGGATGGGGTATAAAGTAACTGACCATTTTTTTCTGAAATTGTCAAGGTCATTCAAGAAGAAAGTCTAGGAACCTGTCACATCTCTATGGAGGCATGACTGAATGTAATGTGGAAAGGTCATGGAACAGAATAGTTACTAGGTAGAATTGAGGGGAATGTAAATAAATTAGACTATAGTTAATGGATCACAGTAATTTAGTCATCAATAAAGCCAAAACAGAATAAGATATTGATGGTAGGGAAACTGGTGTGGGTAGAGGTAGGAACTCGATTCTCCATTCATTTTTCCTTAAAGTTTAAAACTATTCCAGTTGGAAAGTCTATTGAGAATTTAGGATGGTAAATTTCATAGATAGTGAAAATAAATGCCTTTAACGCCCTAAAAGTGAGAATTAATTTCTTCAAAGCAAAAATAATCTATAAACATCAATAACTTAATAGAAACAGAGTTCAGGAGTAAGTACTTAACATAAATGTAAATTGCAAAGGACTTTTGAACATATAAAATATTGACCAATAAAATGTAAATTGACTACCCTGTGACACCATTTCTCACTGACCATGTGATTTGAGTCCGAAAGCTTACCTAATTGGGGAATCAGGAAAGATGTAGAACTCTTTCCTATTTCTAGGAGAACAGAAATAGATACACATTCATTCATTGGATAGAGAATTGAGCATGCATATCCACATGAGTAACACATACACGCACACCATGCACACACCTTCTGTGCTAGACAGTTTTATGTCCACTTAACATAAGCAGATTCATTTTGGAAGAGGGAATCTCAGTTGAGATTACTAGATTGCCCTCTAGGCAACCCTGTGGTGAATTTTCTTCACTGATAATTGATGTAGGATTGCCTATATCACTGTAGGCAGTGCCACCCTTGGCTGGTGGTCTTAGTGCTATAAGAAAGCAGGCTGAGCAAGCCATGAGGAGCAAGTAAGTAAGCAGCACCCTTCTACGGCTCCTGCTTTAGTTTCTGCCTCCAAGTTTTTGCCTTGTGTTGCTACCCTGATGAACTGTAAACTGTAAGATGAAATAAATTATTTTCTACTCAAGTTGCTTCTGTTTGTGGTGTTTTATCCCAATAATAGAGATTCTAATATCATTAAACTAGCAATCTGTATATCTGAAAATATGGCCTATTGAAATACTAATGTATATGTACAAAGATATCCACACAGGAAGAATCATTGCAGTATTATTCATAAATATCCAGTTCTTTTTAAAAGCTAGCTATCAGCTATGCAGGGGCTTGTTAAAAATGGCACGTATATGGAATAGAAAACAAAATACAATATAACTATTAAAACTAATTAGGGTGACCTCGGGGTTCTGATATAACAATTCTCAAGACAAAATGTTAGGCAAAAGACAAGTTCGGAATATTATGTACCTAATAATAATTCTTCTTAGTACACAAAACAGCAATTGAATGGAAAATTGTATCTTTAGAAGAACTGGATAATTTAGAAAGCACAATCAGAAAACAAAAGGTGTTCTTAGTAATCAAACACAATTGCAGAAGTACAAAACAGAATTGCATTTTGAATAACAAGAACACGGCTGAAGCCAGAGTTGGTCTTTGATAATGCTATGTTTCTGAATATAAAGCAAATTAAAACTGAAATTGAAAGCTAAGGATTCGAAAGGACGTTGTAGTAGGTCTGATACATGGGAGAGAGTTAAAAGGAACACTGGAAAAGGCAAATGGGGAGAGAATGATAAATGACAAAGGGAAGAAGAAAGTGCTTGGGACTGGGGAAGGAATGCTAACTGACAGACCCTGCTGAAAGTATTGGGTATGGAGGGCAAATGTTCTCACTGAGAGAAGGTTTAATGAAGTTTCTGAACTACAAGGAGGAAGAGGAAGTCCTAAACTTCCCAGAGAAAAAGGATGTTTTGAACTTCGCAGAGACTAATAAAGAACATGTATCAGATAGATCTGGATGTCTCAAGGTCATCAATAGATTCTATAGCACAAGGGAGAAAGTGTTAGACTGCTTTGATCTATACAGTCTATGTTGACTGAAAGTGCCAGTCAATGTAAGGATGGCATCACGACAATCCAGAAAACGTGCATTACACACAGAAATGTCCAGGACTTTGTTCCAACACCCCTTTTTTTTCTCAGAAAGAAATAAAGAAGAAAACACAGAAACTCAAAATGAGAGATCTGCTGTAGTGCCATCCTAGAGGATAGTTATGGAAAAATGACACAGCACAGTTTCCACACAGAGCTCTCTCCATGGGGAAAGGGAGTTTCATTCAGTCAACAGCCTGAGCAGGGTAGTTAACGATGATCTATTAGTCGGACATGAAAAGGAGCTGAGGACATCTTAGGAAGAAATGGAACACTGTCCAAGAAAAACATGGACCTATCATTAGAAGCAATTAGAAACGAAGCATGTTATGCAACAATCTGAAGGAGGTGAGCAAGAGGAAATGGTGAAGATAGGGCACGAAGTATTGTTTTTTTCCTGAGCAGTCTTCCTGAATGACAAAGGGAAAGGTATATTTTTAAGGTGAAAAAGATCTGTAGTATTGGAATCTCTAATTTTCAATATTTACATATTCATAACATACTGAATGCTGTTCACTTATTTTTTAGTCATCATATGAATAATTACTAACACAAATAAATTGTAGGTATGAGATAAAAAATAAATTTTATTCAATTTGATTGTATGAAAATGCAAGAGAGAAATAAATATTCATTTCTTCTCTCTATATTGATGGGAGTAGTTAATGTCTACAGTTGAGAGTAATAAAATAAAATTTGATTATTTTATTAAGGGCAAGTTTTTTTAGACTAAAATTAATACTATCTGATTGGGACATAAAAAAAATAAAAGTGTCTGACACTGTGATACCATTAGAAATGCTAAAGGCAAGAGAGCAATGAGTGGGTGGGTGTTTCATTAGGGTTTTACTGCTGTGACCAGACACCATGGCCAAACCAACTCTTAGAAGGACAACATTTAATTGGGGCTGGCTTACATGTTTGGAGGTTTAGTCCATTATCATCAAGGCAGGAACATGGCAGCATCCAGGCATGCATGGTGCAGGAGGAGCTGAGAGTTCTGAAGATTGCTAGTGGCATACTGCCTTCCAGGCAGCTAGGATGAGATCTTATAGCCCATACCCACAGTGACACACCTACTCCAACAAGGCCACACCTTTTAATCATGTCACACCCTGGGCTAAGCATATACAAACCATCACAATGGGTCAATCCAAGGAAGAAGAACTTCTATGCTTGGGGTTAAGGGGTGCAATTCATGTCCCATATTCTGTAGTGTCTCTACTGCATAGTGTGAAATTTCATAACAATGTATATTTTATGTAGTAGCACAAAAGATTATATATATTTATATATATCAGAGATCACAGAACTATTAGAAAGTAAGTCTGTAGTTAGATAAGTTAGAGTTATTATAAATCCTCACCCCACCCCTATACCTAGAGAAATATGGCCAATGTGGTCCAAAGCTGAAAGAGAAAATCTGGATTCTGTTCTTGGTCTTGACAACAACTCCTTTTGGCCAATATAGTTCTTCTCTTTGACCTCAGGTAAAAGTCAAAGGGAGGCCTGAGCTGAGCCACGTACTTTATTTTGTCTTGAGATAGGGACTCATGTATTTCAGACTGGCATTGAATCCACTGTGTGGATGAGGATGATCTTCAAGTCTGATCTCCTGTCTCCTCTTCCCAAGTGCTGGGACTATAGACATGTACCACACCCACCACACCCAGATTTATGTAGTACTGGGGATCAAACCTATGGTTTGGTATATATATGAATGATAGATAGATAGATAGATAGATAGATAGATAGATAGATAGATAGATAGATAGATGAGCACTCTATCAGTGACTTACATTCCTAGGCAGAATTCCTAGGTAATCTTTAAGAGCTTCTCAGCTCCAGCTTTCTAATATACTGACTTGAATTTCATTTATGTTATATTTTAATGAAATTTCTATCCTAGTAAAGGAACTGTGCCCCTTAGGTCTCTATGGTTTTGTGTTATGAAGGCATTTGCACATGGCCTGCCTTTCATGATTACTTCTGTGGTAAGACATGGCTCAGTATGCTGGAAGATAATTCCAATTCTGGGTGAGCGCTCATTTCTGATGGATAAGGTGTGAACTTAGGCACTTAGAGTGGAAGATAGTGTAGCCTGCAACTCTCACAACTGACTGAAGAGAGGTACTTAGGTTTCACATCATCGGTACTGCAGAAAGTCAGTCACAGGAAGTACCACAGAAAGGAATGTGGAATAGACATGGAGCTAGAATCAGGTTCTCTGAATGACAGGCATGAACGGGGGTGGAGGCAGACTTTCTGGAGAGAAATACCTCTTTCCGTGTGGAGAGAAGATTTTGAAGAGAATGCCTCACCTGTTCATTCAGTCTGAAGAGAAGCAGGACCCAGTTCCTGTGGGAATTCTTGAGCTGTCCCAGCAGAAGTGCTCAGCAGGAGTGCTGAAAAGAGTAGAAGCTTTGGTCCTTTGTCCTGTGCCTCTGGCATTAGCTTCTGGGGATGCTGCAGCAGAAAGCCACAGACTGGGTGGTAGTGGGGTCTTGTGGAACAGGAAGTTAGCTTCTCATGGTTCTGGAAGCCAAGAGTGGAAGGTAGAGGAATGACAGGATTCTTTCTGAGGCTTGGGGGTGAGTAGAGTCTTCCATGGGTCCTCAAAGCTCTTGAAGGCACCCTTTGGTGTTCTTAGTCTTATAGCATCTCCCTGATCCTGGCCTTCCCATTCCCACTGTGTTCCAGTCTATGCATCCTGACCTCCCCATGGCATAATAATTCTGGGAGCTGAAATATTTGCTTTGCTCATATCACAGGGATAATTCTTCGTGAGGCTGAATGGATCTCCTCATCTAAAGTGAATTTTGATACAGCAGAAGTGTGTGAGAGATAGCCTAGCCTTGCTGACACAGGAATAGATAGAGTCTCATTCAGGAAAGGAGTAAAGAGAACCAATGTCCAATCTGTAACATTTCAGCTTTCATTTTTCTTTTTTAAATAGCAGAAATTAACTCTTTCTCAGGATCTTGAGATGTTCACATTCTGGTGTGTTTCTTTACTGTGACCCCCCAGAAGCCACCTCTGCTCTCCACTCTGAAGCTAAGTTACTCTCTCAAAGCCAAGAAAACCAAGGCATGTATATTAGACTTCAGAAAGAGGGCTTTCTGTGCTCTTGACTCAGAAGTTAAAAATAAAGAAAGATTCAATTCAGTGGAATACAAGAATACAACCAGCTACACGAAACTCAATATGAAGACATAAAATATCCTACATTTAGGTGAGAAAAAAACTGCACAAGATGGGGAGATGAAAACTTAATAACACTTCATGTGAGAAAATCTGGGTGTTCCAACTTATCATAAATAAAACAGAAGCCAATCACGAGACAGCTTTCACAGTATCCAAGCTAAGCCTGTAACGTATATTATATTATACATGTACCTCTGTGTGTTCCTTATTTTAAACGCAGAGCATATTTTTGTTCAAGAAGCTGCTAACAGTGGTTACAGCGAAGTGGAAAGTGGGGGTGGGGAGGGTCTCTCTACTCATTATGTCTTTTCATATATATGATTTTTTTCTATGAGTCTGTATTATTTTTATATTATAAACATTGTTCAAACTGAAAGAAAATGTAAGCAAGGCGATAGAAATCCTGCTGGGTCTGGATCAAACTGTCATCAGTCCGGGTGTGCTGTGTTATTATTTTTATTACAATAACACAATATGACACCATAGCTGAATGTTCAAAATGCATCCTCAGAGCTGCCATCACAGCAAAGACAATTCTGTGACTGGCTTTATCTTTTGACTAAAGCAGTGCTAAGGCTCGCTGGCTCTGAAATCAAATTATTTAGGCTCTAGTTCTGAAACCACACGAAATTACTCACCTTCCTTCAGCGTGGTTCACCACGATAGAAATGGCAGTGCTATCCACCTTATGGTGGATATTATGGTGATTCAAAGAGGGAATTGTGAATGGACCTTGAATAGAATCTAGGGTGTAGTTAGTGTTCTCTGTAAATGTTAGTTATTAGCAAATAACACTCAGGTTGTTACTAGCACATCCCCAGGTATTCATGTAGGTTATCATTCCTGTGATGATGCATTATGCCCCATAGCATGAACCTATCATAATTTAACAAACCAATTTCCTGTTGTTTGGTGTAAAATTTATCTAGTTTGTCTTTTGTTCTCTTTTTCTGTCTCTCTCTGTCCCCCCCTCCATGTGTGTGCGTGCGTGTGCGTGTGCGTGTGCGTGTGTGTGTGTGTGTGTGTGTGTGTGATCGTTATTTTTCTAATTGTTATGAGAAAATACAGAACTTAAAGCTGGATTTATTTTATCTTATGGTTTTAGGAGGTTCAGTTCCTGGTGGAGGTTCAGTTCCTGGTGGAGGTTCAGTTCCTGTTCCTGGTTGCTTGGCTCCAATGTTTCTGGGTCTGTTTTGACACAGATCATCAAGACAGTGAAGGCTGTTCACCCCATGGCTCACAGGAAGCAGGATGGAGGAAGGGGTTAGACGTCAGGTGTCTATGTTCAGAAATATGTCCTCTTTCCTCAGTGATGTGCTTCATCCAGCTAGTCACCTCCCAAAGCATCCACTACCTCCCAAAATAGTGCCACCAGCTGGGGACTAGGCACCTGAAACACAGACCTGTGAGGAACTCTGAATAGTCAAACCATAACACTGTGTGTGAGTTACCATAAAGTTGGCTTGAAACACTGCTTCATGGGACTTACTGTGTGTGAAATCACCCAGGGGTCCTGTTAGAATGAATGTTCCAATTTAGGATGTCTAGCGTGGCATCTGAGACCCTGCATTCTGGAAGTCCCCAGATGATGCTATACCACAGGTCATGTACCACACTTCAAAGGAACGACTTATAAACAGCTGCTGAAAACAGAATTGAGAGGTGCTTAGAAACACTCATCAGAGAAACACTCATCAGAGAAATGGAGTAATTGCTCCAGGTATGATGAGATGTTGTATCTCTCAATATCTTCAGATCTATGGAATTTTTCACATAAGGCCCAATTCTTGAAAACTTTAAAATTCAGGCTAATAAATATATACTTTGGAAAAGTTGGAACAACCCTCTAAATAGGGAAAATGTTCTCACAGGTCTTGTTTTAAGCTACATTCCTGTGAGCTAGCACCATTGGGTTGGACAGCCACCACAGCACAGAGTTATATCTCTTCAGCAAGGCAAAAGAATGTGCAACTAAACGTCCCTAGCGTACAGTCATGACTTGAAGAAAATTTTCTAAGTACATCAAGAAGCATCGACTTCCTGAGTGTTGCCAAGGAGAGGCCCTTGAGCTTCCATGGTATTCTTCATGCCCATCTTGGGCTTTATTTTGTATTCTTCACATAGAAGGTATGATGAGAGCCTGTTTGGTGCTGAACCACCCTGCCCATGGGTTCTTCCCAGTGCCAGACTCTTGCAGTCTGCCTGCAGCCACACGGCTTTCTAACTCTAGCTTCTTGGCTCTTGGTCTCTCTATGAACTTGCAGCATGTTGACTGCCAAGGCAGCAGACTTCACTGACAGATTTTTGCTCACCACGTGGCCAGGAAAGATCTGGACATGTCCTTCAATGGGATATAGACATCCTGTCCTCCTGCTGGCAGAAATCAGTGGCACCTAAGTTTGTTCCTCTCTTCAAGTGGCGGGCCTGGCTCTCCACCCATGGAGCAGGAACAGCTGTGGATCTGTGGGAAAGGAAGAGTGCTGGTTTCCTGTCCCAGTTTTGCTTGAAAGCTGAATAGTACCAGGGTCCTTAGGTGGCTTCTGAAGGTCAAAGTAAAGAAGGAAGGCACACGAGGGGATATAGCAGGGCTTCTGGGGGTAATGCAGGTTCCCAGTGGCCACGTGCTCATGCAACCAGCAGGGAAGGAGGCACTGTGATCACTGAAGTATCTGGCTGGGCTACAGGAGTGAGCTCCTGGCCATTGATGCCAATCTTACCCTGAGAAACAATTCTTACATCAACACCAGAACCATCTTGTTCATTCTCAGCCCAAGACAAAATCTATCAGGCCCAGCTTTTTCTGGTGTGTTGTTGTTGTTTTCTTTTGGTTGGTTTTGCTATAAAAAAAAGGTAGGTACAAGATTGAACTGATGCCATTCGCAGTAATGCTGACTATGAATGGAGGCAGCAGAAATATCACAGAGCCCAGTTCTCCATTTGAGGGCACTATCTTAGCGTCATATAGTACAACACATTCCTCCGCCCAGCTACCCAGAGTTTGCACAGATTGCATAGATTAAGGACTTAGTCCCACAAAACCATCTCCTAGAGTCAGTTCTCGATAATCAAATGTGGATTTGGGAGGATGGAAGGGCATTTAGAGGACAGAGAGAGGACTGGAGCCGCAGACCGGAGCTCTGCAGACCATGCTCTGGCACACTGTAAAGACCAGCCATTCCTTGTGACTATAAGCCAGTTTCACTGGGTAAGGAGAGGTTCTTTTTCACTGCAAAAGTTATCATCTTCCCCCTGTAGTATAAAAGCAGAAGGAGGTGTGCAAGGCCAAACACAGAGCAAATCAGTGGAAGGTGTTTCTTGATCACACACTGTCTTCTTCCAGCTATGCTGATACTGTGGTCAACAGTTCTATAACCCTAAGCTGAAAGCCACTCACCTTGACAGTAGGGGATAAAAATAGTTTAATGAATGAATGGGAGATGTTCAGTTTATCTATACATGGAGAAGGAGAAAGATGTGAGGAAAAGAATATGAAGGACAATGATCCCCAGCTGACATCTAATTACCCAGCCCGGCAGGATACTGAGCTGAGCCTGTGTGTTGATGCCTGCTGGCAGGGGGAACTCTAGTCTGGGTCTTAGTGGTGGCTATCCATGGGTCACTGATGGGAGGATGAGGAGAGGGCACACCGACAGACATCTCATTTCATGTCCCCCCTCCGAGAATGCTTCATCTTTCCTCTAGCTCTGCCTGGTCCCCCTCTGGTGGTCTTACAAACACTCTTATCAGTCAATTAAGTGCTTAATTTGTATAGAAGAAGATGGGATGTAAAAATGATGGTGTATCTGCATGTCTAATAGTATTGAGTGGGATAGGCTGCATAGAGCTCTACTCAGTTGCAAAAAGAGAATAAACCTAGAATTCCATACTGAGCTCAGAGTTGAGAAGTGTCCGCGTGATCCATCTTCAGTCTGTCTGGAGCTGTGTTTTATTGACTGTTCTTACTCCCTTTTACACATGGGCTCACTTGTTTTTTCTTCACAAAAAGTTTGCACAACCTTCTAGTTCACATGGTTTCTCTGAAAGGTTTGAATTCATTGTCAAATATTCTTAAGGATTAGAGATCATGAAAGGCAAAGTCTTACACACAGTGTGTCTGGTTTGTGGGAGCTTCTGAAAGAAGTGGGTGAAGGGTAATGCCAGACAATGGTCATACATGAGATTGGCCAGTCCCAGGGCTCTAGGAAAGATCATTTCATAACCAATCAATTAAAAATGACCAAGAGGGCAATAAAAAGTACATTGCCATCATTCTTTTTCTTTTTTTCGAGACAGGGCTTCTCTATGTAGTTCTGGCTGTCCTGGAACTAACTCTGTAGACCAGACTGGCCTTGAACTCAGAAATCCGCCTATCTCTGCCTCCCAAGTGCTGGGATTAAAGGCGTTTGCCACCATCACCCGGCCGCCTTCATTCTTAATGAATACAAAATTTGGTCACCCAAGTTTGCAATGAATTAACTTAATGGGTATCATCTGTTGAAATTTATTGTGTTCCAAGCTACCATTCTAAGTGGTTTATATACATCATCTCAAGTAATTGCCTAACAGTCTTCTGATGTAAGTAATGGAGTCTCTACTTCTTAAGTGAGCAAACTAAGGGATAGATATGAAGTTCCTCTGTAACCTGAGTCTATCTTTTCTGAGGCAACACTGTATTTTTTTGGTAAACTTGTAGGGAATTTTAGAGAGAGTTCTCTATTTATCATCTTATGCCCATGCATAATTGGTGTGTGCATGATTCCCAGAAGCATTGTGGGAAATGGAGTAAGAAAAATAAATACATGCCTTAATCAATCAATCAAAATGAGAACCAATCAGGAGGAGTAACAGTTCCTTCTTCTCTTGAGTCCCATCAAAGGAAGTTTCAAACAATGATCAGGGACCTTGAGTATTCTCAGTCATGTGACCCATGAACAATCTTCACATTGTATCTTTCAGATTTGAACTATTACTTTACTCTGAATAAACTTACCTTGAGTATCTTACAAATCTGTGTGAACTTTCCATTTCAGTCCTTTGTGTAAAAAGTCAAGAACCTAAAATCACCTGGCCTAGACCCCAATACCAGGAACAAGCTCCTGCTTGTAACCACACTATCACATGGAGATGCCTAAGGAGTGTGAACTTGTAAGCACGGAGAAATAATGGAGCAAGTCCATTCAGATTCTATCGTCAAGTCTCTATGTCCTTTGGGATCTCAGTAATGGCTTTGACACTTCTGCTGGGTGGCTGAAGGTCATCTAATTTCCTATTTCACTGTGAAGTCCAGACAGAATCCACACATGTAGTCTTGTGTCTATAACCAGGCACAGGGCTGGAACAGACTTTATTTGCTATTCAGGATGCCATTACACCCATCTCTACAGCTATGGTTTTCTTGTTTGCTTTTAATACTCTATGTGCCTTAACAATGTTTATGACGTGGTACTAGGTAATCAATTACAAAACAGACTCAACATCTGAAACTTGTTGTCTCAACTCTTCCTTCTGGCTAGTAGATTCCTCTCAAAATACCCCTTGTACCACAAAAGCACATGATTAGGATTTCTATTATAAAATGTGGTTTCTGTCCTCCAGACAGGCAAATGTGCCCCCTCAAGCTGACCTATATAGGGTTGACACATGTGTGAGTATAAGAAGACACAATCTTGCTCTTCATAGAAGACAGGCCTAGCATTCAGCACAAGGCACAGCCTAAGTCCTGTAGGTCACTGAGTTGACACAGGCAGCAAGATGTGGAAGTTCTTGACAACTTCTCCAGGCAGGTAGGACAACAAGAAAAAGTGGGGAGGCAACAATGACTCCCACAGATGGAATCTTAGAATCCTTGGGGGCCGAGGAGATATGCTCAGTGAGTTCTGCATGCCAAGATGTAGACAGACAGACATTGACAATGAGGCTGGGGCATGGAGCTTCCAGTCTGAAGCTGAGAAGACTTTGGAACTACATTTGGGAGTAACTAAGTCTGGGTATAGGGATGGGATAGGACATGGAATTGTGTGTTAGCAGGAAGAGGAGACAAACCCTGAGATCAAGGTAAAAATATGAACAATGTTATAGACACAGACTTGGGCACAATTAATATCTGAGGACTTGATGTCAACCTGGGCCTTCCATAGCTCAGAAGTAAATAGAACCCAAACTTAAGGTTTTAATATGGGGTGAAGGAAATGGATAAGGGGACAAATGGTTCAAGGAGAACTCTGATCTGTAAAGGGGGAGTGCCTTTTTTCAATTCAGGACACTCAAAATGGAACTACACCTAAGTGATTAACCATTGAGCCAACAAGCTGTAGTTCTCAGCTCCGTATACAGCTGCTGCTTAGGACTGGCTATGTCCCCAAGGCTGGATAGGTTGTGCCTGTCTGGGAGCCCAGCTACAGGGAAAGGCTGAGATCTAGGATACAAGCAGGCAGCCTATCCTGCCACCTTTCTTATGTCTGGTGTGATACCAACTGAAGATCAGCCATCTGTGGAAATCCAATAGACATATAATATGAGAATGTCAAGTAAATCAATCTCCAATTGACCTGGACCAGCCATCTCTTCTTCCTGCCTAAGTGAATGCCACTCAGGAGCTGTCTGACAGCACACGCCACGGTGTCATGACCTTCCACCAGTCAACCTGGGATTCCACACTCTTTGAGACAGACTCTTCCCCCTCCCCCCGAACTGGAGCAGGTTTGGGGGATATGCATGGTCTGGCAGCAGTGAGAACCCTTTCACAGACCCTCTAGGCCATAGGCCAAGTCCAGCCAAGTCACTATCCTTATCAAGGTTAGGAATGATTGCTCTTTTTCCAAGAGTGAACAACTGGAGACTTGATCCTCAGAGTCTGACATGCATCTGAAAATACTGTCCATCAAGGTCTTCTCAGAGCTTCCCACACCCTAGTCAGGAAGCTGGAAGCTGAAGCCTGAACCACCAGCACTGGTCTTGAGGCTGCTGTTTCCCATTGGCTTTGGGATACTTGCCCCCCCACCCCACCCCCCACAGAACAGCAAACAAACTCCCACTGGACACAGACTATGAGACATAGATTGGTTATAGCATCATTCCCATAAAGCCTGCCCCTCAGGAACTGAGCCTTACTGCCACAATCCAAGGAGGTGGCTCTGGAGGTCAATGGAAGGAGGAGTGAGTGAATGAATCAATAAATGAGGAAAAGAAACATCACAGAAACGAGGGTCGTCTTATTCCAGTCAGCTGAGGGGATTTGTCTACAGAGTCTTCGCTGCCAACATGCAGACTTTCATAGAATATGGACATGTACTGATGGCATAAGGGTTGGTATTATTTATAAGCCACTGTTACAAAATCATTGGGAGGACCGTTGTCCTTCCTGTCAGCCTTTCCCTTAACTGACTCTTGATTAAAAAAAAAAAAAAAGCAGACAAACAAACAAAACCAAAAACAAAACCCCAGTGTTGACTGAGTGAGATTTAAGACCTTGTTATTTCTTATTTCTGGCCACTGAGATCACTGGAGTCGTGACTGCAGTGTGACCTTACTTGGGTAACACAGAGGTTGAGGTGCTCATGACCTCTGGGGCGAATGTGATTGATTAACCACAGCTAGCTGTGGCCACAAATGGGGCCATCCACCGAGTACCGGCTGCCACACTCACTTACCGTCATGAGATCCAAACTGGTTTTGATTCACGGTGGGTCCTGTATGTGTCAGACCTGCATTCCCTCATCCCCAAGGACAGTGTGGCCTATTTGACTCGGTGTCATCTACAATATTCCTGGCCCAGAAGGGATTGCCAATGGAGTATTTCTCAAGCTTCTGGCATTTTCTGTACTATCATCAACGCAGTGGAAATAGGTATCTGTTTAAGCCTTTTTGATGGAAACAGCAAGCACGTGGGCCTTTGAATTTTTGTCTCCTCATTTCTTGAGTGCATTCCAGCTTTCTGGTATCATATAGCATGGGACAGTTCAGCAGAGGTTTTTATTAATGCATGTGTCAGATTGTGGGGATTTAGCTTCAGGTCCAAGCAGATGCTGTGTCTGATGGATATTCTCATAACAATGAGTCTGACTCATTTAAGGGTATATTGTGCCCTCATTATTTCTCAAAAATGTATGCTCCCTACATTTCCCCAGAGAATGGACCTGCAATTATTTCCAGGGTAACTTTCACATCCTCATCCTGATTTTTCATTTTGCCATGTAGAGTTCAAATCTGGCTTATTTGGGGAACAGCAGTGAGAGGGGAACAGTTGGCATTGCTTCTGTAGGACACAGAGATGAGGGAAATATTTCAGAAGGGTTAGGATATCAGTGCTCATGGATACCCTATCTCAACGTCACAAGCCCTACCCACCCATGTCTAAGGCTGTAAATAGTTAACAGGACTACTCACAAGCAATGGGAGATTGTGTATGTTATGGGAACATTTGGGGGGGTGTCACCTGTTTTAGGCTATCAGATGTTCCCTTCCTCTCGCCCTGTCCCTCCCTTTTGGCTGCGGTTTCAAGGCTGTCCCCTCACGGAGGTAGTGTCATCTCAGGTAAACACAACACAGAACTGCTGGATCTGCTCTGCATCCCAGTGCTTATGCATTCCATTTGGGCCATGACCAATTCTACATACCCCGAGGGCTTGCTGCCTACAACTAATTTCTGGAACCAATTTCTATATCAGCTGAGATTCTGCTGCAACAACAGAAATCATTTCCGGCTGACTTTAAGCAGGGAGAGAAATACCAAATCCCCAGGGAGGGGGAGTCTGTGTGTAATTAATCAGAGGCTCCTGAGGGAACTCACAAGATTGAGGCCTGGGAGGCTTGCTTTGGAACTCTTGGGGACAAGGCTGTTTTATTCATGGCAGCTGTGTCACCTTTTCAGATGACACATGTCAGTTATTCCTGTCCCTTTCACCACAGTTTTCTAATTCTCAGGCTAGCATGTGTGATGGGTCTAGTGTGAGCCATGTGTCCAGTTCTGAGAAGAGTCTGGACCTGTTATCAGGAGCAACAGAGGAAGCAACAGGTGTCTGTATAGAAAACCCACCACCACTCTACCCAATTTCTTTTTGTCCTAGGACATTTTCCTACTGTGTTCATGATACAGGAGAGTATAGATCATACCTGTTCTAGAGGGAAATGGTACATCTCTGAGACTGGGGACTCTTGGAGTGCTAGCTGTGGCCATGGTAGCAGGAATTCCTTTGTCAGCCTTCAGAATTTCCTGCTGTTTCTTCCAGGGTTCTCAGGCATTGTAGGGGCCAGGAAGGGGTGAGTGCTTCCCTCTAAAATTGTGGCAGAGGTTTAGTACCTCTGATCTCCAGTTACACTGGGAAACATTTGGAAGGAATGATTCCATTTTCTGTTTTCCACTGGGTAGAATAAACCCTGCCCTTGATAAACACTTGACAAGAGGAAGGCTTCAGAGGAGACACTTTCATCACTTTGCCTACAGAACCTCTCTAGGGAGGATTGAACCGTTTTTGAGTTCTCTGATGGCATCCCATTTCCTCCTGGCTTGGAGTGTGAACACTCACTGCACTGACAATAGGCAGCCCCTCAGATACAGTTCAGGAAGAACGGGCCCCTGAGGAGCACTATGCTTTGGAGGACAGATACTCAGAAGATTCCTGTTGTTCAGCCTGCAGGAGTTTTACGAAAGCCATCTGAGCAAGTGGTCTGTGCCCAGAAGTCCTGGGTTTCCAGAGATCCCTGGGCTGGGAACGGATATCGGTTCTACTCCATTGTGACCAAATGTCCATTTTACCAAAAAGCAGGGTCGGCTCCCAACACCAACCTAGCCTCTTTCTGGAGCTACCATTGACTTGTGGAAATATTGCTGACTAGAAACAGGACCCTCTCCAAGAACTCACTAATGCTCGCCTGCTTTCATGTAGGGGGCAGGGTCCCTCATCTCACCTCTACTATCCAATGCCATTTTTCCTTTGTACTTGACTCTCACACTTTCCTGTGTTCAAGTCTTTAGACACATCCCCTTTAGAGCCCTCTTAACTCTGTCTTCAGGCTCTTTCCCCCAAGGAAACTGGCCACTTTTTTGTGCCTCATCTGTCCCATATTTCTGTCAAGGTACCTTAGTAATTATTTGTTTATCCACCTGCCTTCTCCAGTAGATTACAAAATCCTCCGGGGGAAGATAGCACATTGTTCACCCCTCTGCATCCTGAGGGCCTGGCATCTTGATGTGAAAATCGTTCAGAACACTTACTGAACAAATGGCTGTCCTGTGTGCTCAGGACAGCGTCTGATCAACGCTGGGTACAGGGAGCCTCGGGAGCATGCACTTGCTCCTCAGTGAAGCTCAATCCTCGTCACCTGCTTTATAGAGCCTCATCTGGTTTGTTCCCTGATGTTGCTTTCTAGATTTGCTAATAGTCTCAATGCTTTTACTTTCACTTTCACTGAGAAGTGTCACCAGTCTCACACTGCTTCTGGTGCCTGAGAAGAGCAAGTTGGGAGAAGAATGTCACTATATTGTTCCTCTTTTAGTGAGGTCTACATTTGCTGAAGCGAAGTGTCAGGGTATATTGGGAAACAACATTGCATGACTGAAGGAGATAAGCAGAGTGGTTTTCAGCTCAGGACTTCCATTGTAACTTCACTTTCTGACCATGGGTTTTACCAACAACAAATGGGACAAATCTTCTTGCAGTCTTGTATGAACCTTAATTGAGAAAATATGTGAAAAAGCTAACATTGCCCAGCACATAGTAAGTATCTGACTCTGTCGAATACAAGCAAGTAAAGGAGCTAGCTACATGAGAATTTCCAGGAAGTATCTAAGGTAAGAGCCTAGAAAGATGAGCAACAGGGACTATTAAGGAGTCACTTGGGATATCATGAATGCTTTTAACCAGGCCTCTTCTCCTCTTCTTCCCCAGCAAATGTAAGACCTCCAAAGACTGCTAGAGGATGACCCAACTCCTGGAGATGACAGCAGCTTATTCTGAATATAGAATATATGGTAATCTATGTATTCTAGCTTGCTTCCTGATGCTGCAGCAAAACATCACAGCCAAAAGCAACTTGAAGAGAAAAGGGTTTGTTTCAGCTTACAGTTTACTGAGGGAGACTAAAGCATGAATTCAAAGCAGGCACCTGAAAGCAGAATCAGAGGCAGAAGGAAGACTGAATCAGAGGCCATGAAGAATGTTGCTTATTGGCCTCTTCCTCAAGGTTTGCTCTGTCTGCCCAAGGGTGGCACCATACCTTACGGGCTAGCACTCCCACATCAAACGTTAATCAAAAAAAAAAATCCCCCATGGACTTGCCTACAGGCCATCTGATGGAGGCATTTTCTCTGAGGTTCCTCTTTCTAGATAATTCTAGCTCATGACAATTTGACAAAAACTTAGAAGGATAACGCATATACATACATATATGCAGCAATTCTGTAGAAATGTGCCCAACCTCTACCAAAACTCATGTTTAAGAAAAGATTCAATATAGAATCAGATACACTGAACCTGATAGAAGACAAAAATTGGTAACAGTTTTGAATGCATTGGCACAGGAAACAACCTTTGGAACAGATAGCATAAGCACTAAGATCCACAGTTAATAAATGAGACCTCATGAAATATAAGGCAAAGGACACCGTCAATAGGACAAAGAGGCAGCCCACAGAATGGGAAAACATTTTCACTAACTCCACATCCAATAGAGGTATAATATCCAAAATATATAAAGAACTCAAAAATTAGATATCAAAAACCCAAATGATCCAATTAAAAGATGAGGTACAGATTTAAATACAGAATTCTCAATAGAGAAATCTTGAATGGCCAAGAAACACTTAAAGAAATGTTCAACATCCTTAACCATCAGGGAAATATAAATCAAAACAACTCTGAGATTTCATCTTATATCTGTCAGAATAACTAAGATCAATAACAGAAGTGACAACTCATTCTGGCAAAAGATGTAGAGCAAGAGAAACATGCTTCCATTGTTGGTGGGAGTGCAAACTTGTATATATATATATATATATATATATATATATATATATATATATATATAACATATACATCCACTATGGAAATCAATATAGTATATCCTCAGATTATTGGGAATCGATCTACCTCAAGACTCACATATACCACTCTTGGGCATACTCCCAAAGGGTGCTCCATCCTACCATCAGGAAACTTGTTCAACTATGCTCATTGTGGCTTCACACTGGAAACAACCTAGATGTCTTTCAACTGAAGAATGGGAAAATGTGATACATTTGCATAATGGAATATTATTAAGCTGTTTTAAATATGACATCATGAAATTTGTCAGCAAATGGATGGAACTAGTAAAAGAAATCGCCCTGAGTGAGGTAACACAGACCCAGAAAGAGAAATATGGTATGTATCTACTTATAAGTAGGTATTAGCTGTTTAGCAAATGATAATCAAGCTACAAACCAAAGATCCAGAAAGGTTAAATAAGGAAGAGGACCCTGTGGGGTACGGGCATGCATGTATCTTCCTGGGTAGGAGAAATGCAATTAATTTTGTGGATGGACATAGGTAGAGGGTAGGGTGGGAATCAAAGCCAAAAGGATCAGGTTGGGGGAAGGAAGAAGGTAGAGAGTGCAGGGAGAGACAACTGGAATTAGGGAGCATTAGTGGTATGTGGAAATCTAGTATAGTGAAAACTTCCTGAAATCTATAAAGGTAACCCCAGTGTGAAGCCCTAGTAATGAAGGATACAAAATCTGAACTAGACATCTTTTGTAGACAGTCAAGACTTCCAGTGGTAGAACTGGGTTATATTTGGTTGAGCCGTTGACAGAGGATGTCCTATGAAGATTCCTAAACAACCTAGGCTGCTGCTAGGACAGACTGTTGCTCTCTGAAGACTGTCAGAAGGACCCCGTTGCTGAGGAGAACTCTCATACAGCTCATTGTACATAGAGAGGTCTAGCTGGTACCTGCATGGAGTCCTCACCCCTGGTGTCTAGTCTCTGGCATGAGAAGATACTTTGCAGGTTACCAAAGGAGAAAACTGGACACCAACCCAGCCACAACCCCCACAACCTACAATCTGTCCTGCCTGCAAGATTTGCTGGGGCAATGATGGCACAAAACTTGTGGGCGTGGCCAGCCAATGTTTGGCTTAACTTGACACCCATGCCAGAGGGGAAGCCCATGTCCTGAATGGCCAGAAACTGGAGACTAGCCACAAGAGAAGAAAAATAAATTAAATGAGTCCTAATGACATTCTGCTATACTCATAGATAGCTGTCTTGTCCAGGCTTCCTTTGGCAGCAGATGGGAGCAGCAGAGAGTCTAAGTTGGTCGTCTCCACTCGGTGACTCCCCTCAGAGTTTGGAGATCCCTGTGGAAGAGGGGAGAAGAGATTGTAGGAGTCAGAGAGGATGGAGGATGTCAGGAGAATATGGTCACAGAATCAACTAAGCAGGGTTCACAACCAACTAAGCTGGGCTCACATAGGCTCAGAGAGGCTAAAGTGGCAAGCATGGGCCTCTGCATGTGTCTGCATTGGGTCCTCTGGCTGTTAGCTTGGTGGTTTTGTGGGACTCCTAACAGTGGGAGTAGGCATGTGCCTGACACATTTCTATTGGATTGCCTTGTTTAGCCTCGACATGACGGCTTCTGCCTTGTCTTATTGTATCTTGCTTTGTTCTGTTTGGCTGTCCTCTCTTAGAAATCTGTACTTTTCTGAAGAGGAAGCAGAGAGGGAGTGCACCTGGGGGGAAGATGAAAGGTGAGGAGGCACTGAGCAGAGTAGAAGGAGGGGAAACTGTGGTCAGGATGCATTATATGAGAGAAGAATCTACTCTCAATAAAAGATTTAAAACTTAAAAAAAAAAAGGCTATTCAGAGCGATGCTGTGCATGATGGCCTGAAATTGACAATACTCAGATGACCGGGACAGAAGGAGAAATAAAGTAGCCCTGATGTATTCATACAATGGGATATTGTACATCAGTGAGAAAAATAGGTACACTCTATGCTAGACATGGACGAATCCCATCACTACAGTACAAAGTGAAAGAAGCCAAACACAAAGAGCTACACGCTCTGTAAGTCCATTCATATGAGTTTTGAAAGCAAGTGAGTTACAGCTACATCATTAAAAATCAGGATAATGGTCACCCTGGAGGGAAGAGTGTTGACAGGGAACGTGGAGGGTGGCTTCTGAGACACCACTAATATTCTGTGTTTTATCATGGCAGAGATGACATCCACGTGTCTAAATTGTGAGGCTTTTATGATTTGTGTTCTGCTACACGTGGATTTTATATTTCAGTTTTAAAACTTCTACTAAAATATTGCCACAAATACATACAAAGGGTGGTTTATGGCAAGCCTTCCAAAACAGTGGTAATTTAGGATGCCTGAGTTAGTCTCGGAAATCCAATACCATTCCATGACAGATTGAAGACAGAGTCAATTTCTGCAACCCAACAAAACGATGCTCTATTTTGTTGCCTGAGACTGGCAGAGCCTTTTGGGAGGGACTCCAGTTCTAGCATTTCTTTGAGGATGCATTCAATTACAGGCTTCAATCCTCGGAAAATGTTTTCCCCACTTAATTAGACAAGTATACCCCCTACTCCAGTATGTCTCATGAACATTGAGAAGTTAATCTTTTTCCCCTCAAATTTTAGATATACCATTCCACTGAATGAAACTATAGTTGATGCTAATTTTGTTTTTGATAAGCTGCAGGCTAAAGCACCTCAATCTAAAACCGTACCACATGAATTCCGTCACCTCTAACTGAAAATGCAAGAAAAGATAACCCAAAACACAAGAGATGGAAGCACACATTCATCTCGTCATCAACTGTTTATATCAAAGACAGAAATCAAACCTGATCCAAAGAGTACAACCTTAGCATTGATGAAACTCTCCTTCGAAGATTTAAATGCAAAAATTGGAGTGCAAGGAAATGCCTTAATTGCAAAATTACTACATGCAAAAAGTAACCATGCCCTACACATCTCCTAATAGTTTTAGTTGATGTGAATTTGTATTTTCTGGCTAAATCACAAAAAGATGTCCAGCATCTACTGTGTAATGTTGACATAGTATGCTCAGGCAGGGTTGCACAAGGCAATTTCTGTTACCAAGAACCAGGAGCCGCTAGCTGTGCCTATTTCAGATACTCTGGTTGGTGGACACAACAGTCATCTCAACTCCCTCTCTTTGGATACTTTTTACTACATAAGAAGAGGGATTAAGTAGTTTCCCATCTTCCATTGCAGCTAGAGATTGCTACTCTACAGTTATAGCCAATGAGGTTTAAGTAGAAGTTTTCTGGAAGTCTGTTTTGTGATTGATAGGAAAGCCAGTTGCGTGCATGAGCGCGCGCGCGCGCACACACACACACACACACACACACACACACACGTTAGTTCTTGCACTAACTATGGATAATGGTGTAAAGTTCAGCAGCTGCCTTGCAACTGTACAATATAGGTGATTCAACTAATGAAGGAAAGAGGGCAAACTAAAGGAGAAAATCTGGCCCACTAACAAACACACAAGGCCATTGTAGAGAGAAGATCTAGAACATTTGGCAAACAGTAATAAACTTCCAAGACAGTAAAATGATAGCAGTCTGCATCCCGTATCAACGGAATCTGCTTTTATATATGCAGAGCTTATGACATCAAGGGTTCCCATATACTCCAATCGTGATGAGCATCTTAAATCAAGTTTGATAGTGTTGGGGCAAACAGAAGAAGAAAAGTTCTATGTAGAAAAACAAGTTTCCTCCCAGAATCCCAACTCTTTCCACTGTGGCTCTCACTGGGAAGACACGTGAGCTTTTAGAAAACATGTGAACTTTCAGAAAAATCTTGAGTGCCTCTGGACCATAGGAGGCAAGTTTGGGGGAACATGGCGAGGAGCTGTAGTGCCAACAAGAGGCTCCCTTTCTCTCAGCTCCCTGTCCACACCCCTCTCTAATGCACCAGTACAGTCTTTGTTATTTCCCAAATTTAAGGCAGCCCCAGTAATGTTTCATCTTCTTAGTGGGAGATGGTGTTTCACTTTAAACGACATATTCCATATGATCTCCCAGTTCATACCCCACAGGATCCAGATCATAACTTTTTAAACTTTTCCCTATCACTTTACATGAGTTAAATAGGGATCCAAATCAAATATCTGCTGGTAATTAATCATAAAAACATTTATCCTAAAATACTTCTTTGGCTTATACATATAATTTTTACCATTTATTGGAGGTAAAATTTTCACATTAATGAGATGGGTGATTTTTTTTCATTTTTATGTAAAGAATTAAATCTTGGCTAAATATTTGATAGGACATAGACCACCTTCAACATTTTACAGATTTGACTTTTATTTTGATATCATAATTATAGCATTCAATTACAGGCTCCAGTCCTTCAAAAATATGAGGGACACAGCATCACATAAATGCATAGTACAAAACTGATAAAGTATGTTTAAGTTCATTTCAGAAACTGTTGGAAATTCTGTCTTAGTGTCCTGAATGATTTCTTTATAAAACTTGAGTCAATAAGTTAGCAGTAATTTTAAAAATCAAACTTCTTTTTTGTTGTTGTTGTTTTTTTGTTTTTGTTTTTGTTTTCGAGACAGGGTTTCTCTGTGTAGCTCTGGCTATCCTGGAGCTCACTTTGTAGACCAGGCTTGCCTCGAACTCAGAAATCCGCCTGTCTCTGCCTCCTAAGTGCTGGGATTAAAGTTGTGCGCCACCACTGCCCAGCAAAATCAAACTTCTTAACTGAAGTCAATCCAAAGATTTACAAATCTAACACTTAGGTCTTTGTTTTCCATTCTCAAACCACTGTGTTTTTGTAACAGAAAGAAAACTTGGCATGTACAATAAAAGAACAAGAATTTATACTGTATAACAGTCGCAAATTCAAGCTGATTGTTTCAGGCAGAAGTCAGGGGTGTGTGTCCTGAACATAGTACGAAGTGCACAGGTAAAGTCCCATGACAGTGTGGGACAAACACCATTAGAAACACCACACATTTAGTGTGTGTTTGATTTGGAATTAAGCGTTGTTTGTTGAGTGTTCATAAAATTTTTACTGCTGTCAGAGTTTTAATGACCCCGCCACATTCAATTATGTAACTCCACAGAGTCCTCAAAGCTGGGCTCTAGATCATAGGTGCCCTGGACATGCCACAGAGTCAATAAGTTTCCAAAATGTTATGGGATCTATCTCTGATCCACAGGCACTAATATAGCTTTCAAAAACTTCTAAGGTCCCCAGTACTATAAGAATATCAATAGGTGACTGGTGTATTGTTTGCTGGAATCTATAACTCATCAAAGAGCAGGCAGCAATGAAGGGACACTGTGTATCCTGCCAGGTGAAAGGGAACTGCTTCGTATGGTCCTGAGTTAGTGACAAAGTCTATGCAATAGTTCTGTAACAATTTCCACAGATTATGCTCATTTTCATTGTGTGAGCTTTTATTACTGAAACAATAGCTGTAATGATTGTGAGTTTCTGATTAAATTTGTAGAATGTTACAGTCATTCTCCAATATCTGTCCATTTGCCTTCTGCACAAGCCAACACACAATTTAAAGGGGATATGGGCAGACCACTAGGCTTTAATCTGTGTAGTTTCTGCTACAATATCACCTTGCTTTTAGATTATTAGTCCATAAAGGAGAATAAGTTTTAGAAGCTTCTATTTAAGGCTTTCTGCCTCTAAACCCTTAATTCTTAACTCCAGGAGCAAATGTGGTAGTTCTATTAGTTGCTGAGTAGTCTGTTCTAATTATGCATTAAAGAACTTGCAAATAAGCATAATGAGGATCAATAAACCCAGTGGGATTACTGTGGCTGCACTGGGCCTAATTTATCCTCAAATCTTCATAAGCATTTGCTTTGCCAGTAGACTACTGTGGTATTTGGATCTGAAATGAATTATGTAGATTCAGGGCCAGTATCTGACAATTCTTGAGTACTCTGGGCATCAGTTTCTCCTGCGTAAGTCACTTCTAGTAAAGAACTTCAGAGCCATTTGAAGAAGATACAGAGAAATACCTGGTAGTGGTGTTGCAAGGATTGATCTCAGCAGATCCAAAGGGGTCTGGGTCTGTGAACTGGCATTTCCCTCAAAACTAGCATAAATATCAAGACTTCCCACTTTGAAATCTCAAATCCAGGTCTCTGGCCACCCGGCTCTAACTTTCCCTCTGTGTATCTATGTCATTTCCATGGTCAACAAGTCATTACCAAAAATTAAAGATGGCCACTTTAATTATGTTGCTCACTGTGGTGGTTATGGTCACCTTATCCCAGCAGTTTGTTCCTGTGGCCTGTCTTTTGTTACTTCAGGATTCTGTCAGCTCCACCCAAGTAAACAGGACCATTTCCAGGCCCATGTGTGGTTACAACAGAACCATTTAAGATTCCTAGTGTTCCCCTAAACAAAGCTCTTCTCAACATAGGGAGTGAAGTTGCAACTCTCTCAGTGGGCTTGGTGACTGAGTGAAGAATTTATACAAGACAAATATATTGTAACATTGTCACTTTCCAAAGCATTGTTACCTTTCCGTCTATACTGTATCAGGGCAGTGGTCTCTGAATATGCCAATATCTCTGAGCTTAGGTTCTAGTCAGCTAACTAAGCAACCAGGTCAACAAACTCAGTCTGACCCACTGCTGTAGACAATCCTTTTTGGTCTGCCACACTATAAATCCTTCCCAAGACTATTTTCTAGATTTTTGATTATATAAATTGGCCTAATTCTGCCGTTATTCTGGAGTAACCACTTCCCTCTGAGAGAGACTTTGCACTTGCCCTCCAGACTATGGGTAGCCTAACTCTAGGTATGTCTACAATTAATGAATATGGAAAACTGGAGGCAAGAAATGGTACTGAGAAGGACAAAGGGAGCTGGAGGCGGATGCAAACCATCCATTATTATTGGAAAGAAAATGATAGAACATCCAAAAGTAAAAACACCCAGGTTCCCTTTTCTCTAGCTTTCCCAGTGCTTCTCGGTGGCAGAATTTAATAGAAAGCTGTTTCACATGGGAAGTACAGTCTCAGCCTCATCATCACGGAGCAGAGTATGAAAGCACGCTTTTGAAGGCAGGAACTGATCCTGGCGCGGCCCCAGAACTCCTTTACTTATTCATCTTCCACACAGCATCCACTCATCTCCTTCTGGGAAAAATGTCATTAAGTTTTAAACCACCCTTTTGCCATTTTCAGTCTATTCAAGTGAGACAAAATGACCCATCCCTAATTCTAGAGGTGAGCCCGAGATGGTTTTAGCTAGTCAGAATATCAAATCACACTAGTTACAGTGAAGAAGGAATAAAGAGGCAATATAACATAATTCAATTAAAATGAATGAGCCGCACAAAGGCTTCCTTACACACTCTCAGACAAGGGCAGAAAGAAGCTGGAGGCTGATCCTGAACACCTGTAGGCCTGAACTGCACATATCTTCACTGGAACTTGAGTATTGGCATAAAGCTTGAACAGGGAAGAGAATGGAGCTGAAATAAAGCAAATCTGGGTCTAAGGTGATATTGCATGAGAGCCCCGATTAAGTTAAAATCAGCACTGTTTCAAAACAATTCCATTTTGTCAATCATATACTCCCTTAGTGATGAGCTTGTATGCCTTGCTGTGTTTGGTACCTACTCACTGCAATGCTCCAGAGAACGCTCTCTCTCAATAGTAGGGCCAGTTCCAAGACAGATGACTTGTTCTGCCAGAGACCATCCACAGCTTTGCCCAGCCCACCATTGTATTTACAGCCAATGCTAAATTTTACACTTAGGATCAAGGACTAGAACAAAAGGCAACTCCCCAGAGTCATATTAAGTTCTCTAGCTGTATCTGTTTATCACAATACTCATAAGCAAATAATATTCCTAAGTGAGCCTAGCATGAACTTAAATACTTCAAATGAACACTTGAAGTGTTATCTTCTCAAGGAGGCAGAACCAGGAAGACTGTGAATTCCAGGACAACCTGAGTAATGTAGCAAGACCCTGTCTCAAGCAACAGCAATAATCACATACACCACACACACACACACACACACACACACACACACACACACACACACAGAAACAGACACTAACTTAACAGTAATAGATACTTACAAATTGCAGTTAAGCTTTGAACTAGCTCTGAGTTTCCCGACATTTAAAAAAAAAAAAAAAGAAAGCAGAAAAAAAATCACGTTTACATAGTCCTCACGCTCTGATGAAATCAGGTCTAGTTTGGTAGAAGAAAAGGTATTGATATTGATTCCATCGTCTCCAACATGGCAAGTGCTTTCTGTAGTTCCTGCCCTGCCCCCATTCACCACTCTATCCTGGTGGAGGAAGAGTTGATTTCCAAATTTATGAACAAGAATTAAAGACTGACATGCTGCCCAGTAGAAAGGACAATGGGAAGCTGACTGCAATTAAGCATCTTACCCATAAGTCCCTGGGCTAGAGAGTGGGGCAGCCAGGACTTGAACTCGTGTTCACCTATTTCTAACTTCACTGCCTCCCTGTATCAGAGAGTCTTTCTTTATTGTAACAAACCACCAGAAGCAACTAATGTCTGAACATGAAAGGTTTATTTTAGCTAATGGCCCTAGAGGTGTCAATCCAACGTCTGGTATTCCACCACCTTGTGCAACTTGCAAGGCATATTGTTGCAGGAAAAAAAAAATGTATCATGAACCTGGAAACAGAAAGAGACTGGAAGTGCACCAGTGACTACCGACTATTCAATAAGTCCCACCTCTCAAAGGTCCCCACCAACAGCACCATAGTGGGTTCCACACATTTATCAGATGGACCTTTGGGGACGTATACTATAATACCTCATCATTAAACGTATGTGTAGACCACTTCATTTAGTGCCTTAGAGGCTTCAGAGTCGTCACCAGTTTGATCATTGTAAGCTTTCCCAATAAACCTCACTTTGCATATAGAAAAACCACAGAGTATTTTTCTTGGTACTAAGCAAAGCAGAGTTCCATTTTGAGAAACATCTTGAATAAAAGATATTGGATACTTGCTGGACAGTATAGTTAATTTTGACTTGACAGGAGTATTTTTCCAGATGGATGTCCCTTATATAACTAAAATAAATAAAATATCCTCAGATCTTAGCTCTCTGATGGCATGGCTGTGTGGCTGTGGGGAACTGAAAAAAAAATCCAGGCAAAGAATTTAAGATTCTGGTGGCACGGCTAAATAAGAGGACAGAGAATGGGCGACTAGTCTGCTTCGGGTCTGTTTCTCAAATCACCCATGCCTAGAGCAGGCTGGTTCTCTTTGCCTATTTATGCTGGATTCTCCAGACTGCAACTAGGATGATCTTTCTAAAATGCAAATTTGAACCTGACATTCTCTTGCTTGAAAACCCTTATTAAAGGCTGCACATCGCCTTCGGGAAAAAGTCCAAGATTTTAAATTCATTCCTTTATGACTAAGCCCTCATGGCATGGCCTCATCTATTAGCCTTCCTCCCCCCGCCCCAAACTCTATGTTCTAGTCACAGTGAGCTACTTTTAGCCCCCCTCTGATGGATCCTCTCCCACTTTCTGGATTTTCTCCATGCTGCTTCTCCGAGCTGGTCCTCTCTCCCTGCCCTTTCACGCCATCTTTGCCTGGCTAGCACCTACTCATGGTCCAGAAAACCAGACTGAGTCTTTCTTTCCTTGAAAACTTCTCTGGAAAGAAGAAATGTCAGGACTTGGGGTTGCCCCCATCCTGGTGTTCCCACCCCCTAACCCTGGGACATCAGACTCATTCAGTTCTCTGCTAAGGTCTCAGGAGAAGTTACCAGGTATAAGGGCCAGCTGGAGGTGGAGGAAGTGCTAAGCTATGGACAAACTTAAGGTAGCTTAAAGATGATTAACTGGAAAACCCCAGCAGGCTTAGCTGGGACAGTAGCCTCTGAGCCAGGGGACTGGGCCTGTGTTTCACCATGAGCACAGAGGTGAGGAGAGAAGGAACCATGGCTGTTGGCATTCCTGGAGTGTATAGATGAAGGGACACAGTCTGCCAATGCTGGGCTTCATGTGGCCCTTTATTTGGATGCATTATTAAGGCTCAGGAGTGAACTCGCTCTCTAGAAGAGAGCGCAGGGTGGCTCAGAGCACACATACAGGATGCCTACTATACTAACTCTGGTCCCCAACCCTCCAGGTGCCAGAGGAAGCAAGTTGTGGTTTGTCAGAAAGATTCCCCAGGAAGTCACAGAAGGTTTACACTGCTCTACTCACCTCTATTCTTGGGGTCCAGGTCACTTGGAGACAAACTTCCACCTCTGAGAGCTCCAGTTTCTAATCTGTGAAATGGGGATGGATATTGGTCCTTGCTTACCTCAGGGGTTGTGGAGAGGATCAAATAAGATAATGGTTCCGAAAGAGCTTTGAACACTGTAAAGTGGCATGGAAATTTTGAGAGAGTGATTAGGAGACAGCCACTGCCCCCACACTCACTTCAAAGGGGGAGAAGCAGAGTGGAGAAAGCTGCCATGCTCGGCTTTTGAAGTGCACAAGAGCAGCTCTCAGCAGAGGAAAACAACGTTGCCGCTTAAAAGGCAACTTTCAAAACAACCATTTTCCCTCTGAAGGGAGAATATAGTTGGGAGTACTTCAAAGACTAGGGGAAATTTCCAGAAAAAAAAAATGACGTTCTCAATCCAACTCTTAGTCAAGACACAGTTATTTTAAAAACCTTCAGAACTCTTCATTTATTTTAAAAGAATTTTAATGCCTTTAAAAATTAAAAAACCTGTTAAAGGGGTAGAGAAAGGCCTGCTTTTCCCTGGACTTCAGTGGCCCACTCAGAAGGTAGATGTAATGAGCCTGAGTCATCTGATTCTACCTCTGATTAAACATTCTCCCTGTCCTGATAAATTTCTTACCGAAAATAAGCCACCAGGAATAGCACCCTCTCCTATCCATCTCTGACACCCAGCTATCACACACACTCGGGTTACTTAGTATATTTCTTTCTTTATCTTTAAATATGCTAAGGACAGTTTCAAGGGACCAATGCAGAAGCACAATATCATACCTGACATTTCTAAGCAAGAAGAGATTTATTATTATTATTATTATTATTATTATTATTATTTGTCTGTATGCAGATATGCATGTATGTCTGTGCACTTGTATTTAGAAACTGGAAGACATTCCTCAAGAACTACCCACCTTGTTTTGCTTTGTTTTGTTTTGCTTGCTTTTACTGTGATGAGGTCTTTTGCTGGCTCATAACTTGCACAGTAAGTTAGGTCAGTCAGCTAGTGGGTTTCAGGGGTCTACTGTTCTCTGTCTCCTCAGCACTGTGGTTGCAATTGTGCTCCACCATGTCCAACATTTCTTAGGTGGGTCCTAGGGATCAGACAAACTTTAGTCCTCACAGCAAGCACTGTACCCCCTCGATAGTTTTCTCAGACTTTGTTTATGTAATGTTATTGAAATGATCTCACTATGTAGCACAGGCTGGCCTGGAACTCACCTATGTAGGACAGGTTGGTCTCAAACTCACACAATTCACTTACCTCAACATTCCCACAGGAGTCAGCTTGCCTAGTAAGATTCTTTTATATAAAACAACTAAATTCAGAGTTAAATAAAGCTCAGACTCTAAATAGTAGACTGTGATGCAGGTATGTCTGGCCATGACTGCCCTCTGCAATCCCCAGAGCAAACCCACTGGAGACTGGACAAACCTTTTGGAAATGTGACTCTCTTCCTCCCAGCATCCTGCTGAGAAAACAGCCTGAGGCTGAAGACCCCAAAGTTTTGAGGGAACAAGTTTGCCTCATCTCTGCCCTGAGAGCCTTTCCAGGCTCCTCTGGCCATTGTCATGCCAGGAAGTTTCTGAGAGAAGTGTGTCTTGTTTTTCTCATAGCTAGTATCTATGCCTATAGACTGTGATCAAATTGGATGCTTCTGAGCTAAAATCCAAAGCTCAGTAGAGTGTTCACATTTTCTGCTCTTAGGAAACACACACATCAGACAGCATCAAGGGGTTGGGCGGAGAGGGTCAGCTAGAATTCAAGGAGATGACCCATAGAGAAAGAGCTCTTTCCTCCCACACCTCCCACTGGCTCTGGCCTCAGACTGTATTTTTTGCAAAGGGCTTTGAAGACACAAGTGAAAGAAGTCTCAGTGGTCGGAAGCCAGAGAAAGGCAGCTGCCAAGGGAAGATTAGACCCAAGGAACAGAGAAAGAGCACCCGCGAGCAGGGTGACGTCATACGGAAGAAGGGCAGAAGAAGGGTTGTCTGAGTCCCAGATCTTCTGCCACAGTTTTAAGCAACCCATTTAATTAAAGTTGTGTCTCTTGCTGGCATGAGAGCAATGGAAGTGTCAGTTTGCTTGTCAGGCGCTCCTTTGCCTGGAGCATAGAGCAGAGCATGGGTGGCCGTGTGCCAGGCTTCTCTCCAGCACAGATGGGAAGGCCGGGGGTAATTACCCTGCCCTGGCCACATGCCTTCCTCTGTGAGATTAGAGAGAAGTAGGAGACAGTGTCTCCACCTGATTCTTCTTTTACATCATTTCCAGGGAAGGAATAAAGACAAGCACACATGGTGCTCTGATTCGGGCAGGAAGGCTGCTCGAAACCTTTCCCCTCTGAGGACAGTTTTGTAGGAGAACAAGCCTGCTGTGGAGGTAAGCTGTGAATTGCACTAGCTATGGAGACTGTCTGACCCAACACTCTCCAAGTATAACTAGCTGATGGAGCTGTCTAATCTTTACAGGGCACAAGTAAAGAGATAACTCATCTCTGCCCTCAGCTGTGGCTTCCCATGTCTCTTGTCTCCTGTATCCTCTCCCCAGTCTTCAATTGTATCACCAGCCAATCCCAGGCTGTCTGCTCACTACCAGTTAAGACTGTAACCTGAGATTTCTGCTTCTTCACTAGGAATCAAGGTTTGGGAGGAGAGGATGTTACTTGTCCTCTTGACTGTCCTCTTGTTTCACACTTGGTATTGAGGAGAGGCGTGGGCAGCCTGTGGAGTGTGTTAACCAGAGGTCAGTGTGCCCACCTTAGCTTTGTTAGTACTCACGTTGGTGTCCTATGTAGTTACAAAGCTGAGGTGTCTGGTTTATCATCTCCATGTTTCTATGTTGTGAGACTGCTTCTCTGTCCAGATGCTTCCTCCCTGTGTGCTCTCTGAAAAGCCCTTTTCTCCATCTTGAAAGTAGGCTCTGTGCTGCCTCCTTCTCATTACTCCTAATCCCTAGGCTCCTCCTGCCTTTTTCCTCTCTTTCCTTCCTGCCTGTGCTGGTCTCTGCTGCAGTCCCTGTTCCCATACTTTCCATAGAGTTCTTCATTCTTGTCCTCCAGGACTCATTCAATGGTCCTCCACAAAGACAGGCCTTCCTTGACCTCTGAAGCTAAAGGATCCCAGGGCCATATCCCTTCATCTCCATTTCTCACAAGCCCTGGTATTTTGAATCTTGGAGCACTGGGTGACAAAAGAGGCCAATGACTGCAGGTTGTGTTTTTCCTCATTCTTTGTTCACTGGCCTTGCAGGTTGCAGACAGGAGATTGAAGCAGAGTGGGAGGTATGGGCTGAGAGTTTCCTGTTCCTGCCTCAGGTCGTAGCTTCAGTGGCAGTCAAGGCAATTGGAAACCTTTGAAGGATGTTAAGCAGAAGGAGGCATCATCCAGTACACTTTCTGAAAACATCACTGTGATTGCTCTGTGCAAAATGTATTGGATTTGGGGAAAGGATTTAGGAGGCAGTCCCAGTGAGAAATGATAATGGCTTGGACCAGAGTGATTGCAGCTCAGAGGGAGAGAAGTGGGCAGATTAAAGCTGTCTTTGAAGGAAGGATTAACAGAAGTTGGTGATTGTTTGGGTGTGATGCTTGAGGGAGAAGTAGGGTTAGAAATGACTTCCTGGTTTCTGGTTTGGGCAACTGTGTAGACAGAATGTCATTTATCATGATGATAAAAAGTTAGATGAAACGAATATTGCTCTGTTCAGGGGGAAAGTTCATGTGTATTTCTGTGGTCATTTTTCTCTCTGATCCCATAGTACATTTTATCTATCAAATCTATTAACTATCATCTATGTATCTTATTATCTGTTTATATGCCATCTACTACACCTTGATGTTTGGACTGTGTTACATATGCTGTATCTTATGTTCTAATTCTTTGTTGTGTATAGATAGAATATTTGATGACATAAGGTATAGGTACATTACCAAATTCATAACTTAAATCTTGTAATGGTGTTTTGTTTTGGTGTATAAATTCCTTAAGATTTTACATGGATGCAAAGTACTGCTTGTGAATAATCACAGTTTACTTTTCTTATTCACAATCTGTAAGGCTGTGCTTCTGTAACTTACAAAGGCTGGAATCTCAAATCTGTGAGGCTTTTCTTTGGAAAAGATGAACAAACACCTACTTACTCAAGACAGGGAAACAACAGGCCAGAGTGCAATTCTACCAAAGTCTAACTTGACAAACCAATAAGCATTTATGAGGGTTTCTCATAGGTATATTAGTGAAGGGTTACTTATAGCAGTAGGAGTGGCTCAAATACAGTCACATCACTACATAGCTATCCAAGATTGGGTGGTAATGTTTAGAAGCTATGACCTTTGAAATTCTTGCAGGACTTGTAGGCTGCTCAGGTGATCAGAGTACTTTATGCAGCAAAGACAGCCTTGGGAAGGGGCCATGTGGCTTTTTCTAGTTTCCTGAGACTTGTGAGTTGTTCCTGTTTCAAGTCTCCTGAGCCTCCTACCTTGAAGGAATTTGTTACCCAGCAACCTCCAACACCAAACTTGGTAGAGGTGACAAGAGTGAATAACTGATGCTTCAAAAAAGAAAGACTCAGTTCTTTGTCATAAAATGTAATATTAGCTATAGGATTGATCAGTGCTGTGTCATAAAATATAATATTAGCTATAGAATTTAGTAGAGGGCAGAATTTTCAAATATCAGATTGATGTGATTCCTTCTTATTAATTCTGAAAGGTTTTTAAATTCATCAATAAATATTGGATTCAGTGATTTTTCTATATTTATTGAAATAATTACTTCCCCTTTATTCATATTATTTTTTTAATGCCACTCTATTGGCATATCACTGATATTAAACAGCTGTACACTGAATCTGTAAAGATGACACTATGGGCAAGAACACTTGCTACTCTTCCAGAGGACCAGCGTTCAATACCTACCACTTACATCAGGTAACACATAACCACTTGTAACTCCAGGTTCAAGGGATCTGACAACTTCTTCTGTTTTCTACTGGCACCTATACATGTAGGGATCCACTAACACAAACCGAAACACTCACATATATAATCTCAGAGTAGAGTCTCTGATCCTCTGGGTCACTTTCTGCCCTCTCTTCTGCATTATTCCTTGAGCTTAGGTGGTAACTATGTGAGGAAAAGCCTATGTGGGCTCAACCTTACACAAAGAGCTACAGGCAACTGAGTAAAGCTGGGACCATGGCTCTTCCCAAGGAAGAGTATATCAACTGGGTGATCAGTGCCGAAAGGGAAGCCCTGAAAACATACATAAAAGTTACATTATATAGACTTTACATACTATATTTAGAAGTATATATGTATATACAGATACAAATATACATGTAATAACAATTGATGAAAAAAGAGGCCATGAGTTTGAAGGAGAGTTGGGAGGGGTTCAGAGGAGGGTCTTCAAGGAAGAAAAGGGAATGATGAAATTAAAATACAATCTCACAAAAATATACATACAAATAAAAATATTTTGATAAGAGCTTTACATGTATACAATGTATATATGTGTACATTTTATGCTTTTGTACAATGTAGACAACTCAACAAGTCTAAAGACATGTAAACACCCATGAAACTACTGCCCTAGCTAGAAGCATATCCATGCCTTCCAAAATTTTCCTTATACTCTTTTCATATATTATTTTGTAATGAGAACATGTAACATAAGGTCTGTCAATGAATGTTCTTTATGTACAGGAACATGGTTTAATTCAGGCACAGTGCTGCCCAGCAGACCTCTGGGCTGATGATACTTTGTGCCCTTTGCCTAACACTTTCTGGATTCTCTTCCCCAGACCATGGTAACTAGTGACCTACTCTTTCTGCTTCTATGCACTTGTTTTAACTTCATGTAAGTCGTATCATGGGATATTTCTGCTTCTAAATATGGTTTGTCAAATCCATCTTTGATGCAGAAAATGGCAACATTTCCATCTTTTTCAAGACTATTAACAAGTAAATATCCCATCCTGTGTGCTGCATTTTAAACACATCTATCTGCCAGTGGTCATTGCCTCCACACCTTGGATGATGTGGACAGTAGTGCAATGGACATGAAAGTCCATTTCTACAGACAAACATCTCTACAAGATGCTGATTGTTCAATTATGTTCTTGGTATAAATCTCATTCAGACAGTGTTTTTTTCATAATGGCTGGATTAAATAAGCTAATATTTTGTTATGTATTTTATGTCTACCCCTAAGGCCTTTCTTTTTCTTTCTTATAAAGTATGCAATCCTTGTAGCTGAGATGGGGAGGGCTTGAATACTCCAAGGCCTCACCAGGGATTTTTCATCCCGATAGATATGATCTCTAGTGTCTCCAAATTCTACGGCATCTGCTCACTGCTGGGCATTAGAGACGCACACATAACCAACCTACAGGACACTCAGCTGCTGTGAATGCTAGACATGCTTCCTCAGTTTAGTGAGACTTTTCTTCTGTTGGGATCCACCTCTTTGGACCACAGTATAGAAGCATCCTCAGACGAAGGCCAAAAGAACTTGGGACTGTCTCTTGATGTAGCTCTCTTGCAAGGATTTTGCAGCTCTGTTTTGCCTATTTTCCAATATTTGTGAACAACCACCCATATTTATGTAACTTTTTACAACACAATAATAATTTGATTATAGTGGCATTGATGGCCCTATTTCCTGAACACTCATGTGGGTTGATTTTGGGAATTCCTATTACTTTAATTTTACCTTTTTGGTATATCTCCAAATGATCTACAATCTCTCCTTGAATCTGAGATTACTTTTTATTTTTCTACTTTCTAAAGGCTCTCCATCAATGCCATTTTCCAATCTTTCCAGTGATCTCTTCCTTGTAGTCATTCCTACTTTGGTATTTAAGGCTACATTCTCGCTCTCTGAAAGCTAATCTTGGCAACCTCTTTTCTTTGGTTTCATGGAGATAGGAAACTGGAAGTACAGCTGATCACTATACACGATGTCTCCCTTGTGGATATTCAAGTCACCTGGAGCATGGGCTGACAATATGGACTGCTGGTTGACTAGTTTCTTTAGGAATCCTCAACTCTATTATCTTCACCTGCCCCTCTAGACTGGTCAGATGTCCCAGAGAAAAACATTCTTGTCTTTTTGGAAAGTCAGATCTGGCTACTAGAGTCCCGGTGGCTGAAATTGAAAGGGGGCCTAGTGGCCGGGGTAGTCTTCATATAATCTTGCGTACACTGGCTTCTTCTGTTATGGTACCCTTAAATTTGTATGGACCTGATGTGCCCCCAGAAAGAGACCTTCTTTTCTCCTCCTGCAGTATTCTTACAAAATAGAGAAGCAATAGCAATTTGGACTTACAGTGGGGAGGAGTACAAATTGACAATTTCTAGCATCGTAATTTCACGCCTGTTCTATTCCACTCCCAGCAAACCAGGGCCAGTAATTTCTGAATGCTTAGAAAATTAAGGTTGGAAACTAGTTTACTCTCCTGCTGCAACCTTTAGATTCCAGCTTTCTTTACATTAACTCAAATGGTTAAGCAGTTACACAGTGTTGCACACCTATGATCCCAGGTACCTGGGAGGCTGAAGTAGGAGAGCCAGAATGTTGATACCTTCCAGGCTACATCATGAATTCAGTACTGGCCTATACAACTTAGAAAGATGCTATCTCAAAATGGAAATGTAAAGGGGATACAGGGATAGAGTGCTTATTTAACTTTTTTTTTTTTTTTTTTGCTCACATAATTGTAGGGTTCAGTCTTCAGTATATACAAGAAGCCTGAAAATTTAGACATTTAGTTTTTGATATCATTTTTATAGTGTTTTGGATAAGACTCCTCTCTTTATTTTTCAGATAAAAAGTTAGTTTGATACCTTGCAGGACATATAGTCACAAAGGAGAAACAAGTTTGGTGATATATATTTCAGGTTTTCTGAAGATTCAGAGTACTAGGTTGAATGTCCACCTTGTCTCCAAAATGCACAGCAGAAGACTAAGAAGAGAAGTCATAGATTGACAACATAAAAGAAGGAACCTGGGAAACTCATTGTCTTGGTACTTGGTGAACAAGTGTTGATGTAAACCTTGGGAAATAGAGCCATGGCTGGTCACATAAGGGAGCAAGTTTTGAGGGACCCATACAGAAATCCACCTTTTGTATTCTGCAGACTTTTGGTTTGTGTATCCACAGCAGTTCTAAGCTTCATACTTCAGAGACTTTGAACCAGAGCTAGCTCAACTTTAATCTGCTTGTTTCCCCATCATTATGGTTGGTTTGTGAGGGGAAAAAATGCCCACATGTAGCTTGATTTGAGACTGATTTTTCAATAGGTTCCTCAAATGGTTCACTCCTCAGAGCAATTACCCTAGTTATCAGCTATTTCATATATATATATATATATATTGAGAGCTATTTCTCTAAGTCTTTCTTAAATAAGACCAGAAAGGGCCTCAGTAGAATCAGATCACCTTATCAAAGGCAAGTGTCATCCAATTAAGAAGGCATGTTCTTTTATTCTGGGCCCTAGACATTACTGCACCATCCAATATCACCAGATTCCCCAGACCATCTACTCAGGGACATAAGACCAAAAACCTGCTTGTTTCTTCATGTTCCAGGCCTTTAAAAATTTATAGACCTAGACAAATTTACCTCCTCCATTTTGCCCTTTCCTGTTTGCCCTCTGGGAGCATCCAATCAATATAGAGAGAGCTGGAAAGAGGGAATTATTAGGGAGAATTTTTCCTTTGCATTGAGAAGTTTTGCTTTGATCCTGTCTTGGGCATTGCATGATGGGACAGCAGCATCACCTCCCAGCCAGGGAAGGAATTATTTTCACTGGCATCTTTCATTTCTGATTCCCCTCATCCTCATATGTCTGCCTGCTGACAAACCAGAGCTGTCAGAGCCACCTGTCACTGCAGAAGGAAAAAAAAAACCTATCTGACAACTCTATCATCCTCTAGGATATTCTCTGTGTCTGGTGTCTGTGTCCTGACCCATGTTTGTGACATTTGTGTTGTTTCAGAGGGCCTCATGAAATTCTTCAAAAAGAAATCTCAAACTCTATTAATTTAAATTCATCTTCATTTTGAATGCGCTACCTGACATATTTAGGAGGGTGTGTGTGTGTGTGTGTGTCATAAAACCATGCAATAGGAGGTCCTTCTTGTAAAGAAGCAGCTTCTCTCATTAAAAACAAACACAGGAGTCTCCAAGGATGACAGCAAGCAAGGATGCTTGAAGGTGACTGTCATTGTGGTTGGGGTTGCTGTGGCTGAAAGGTGCTTTGCTCTAATTTGGTGTTCAACATACAATCGTGGGGGATATTTTTCTGCATAGAAAGAAATACGCCTTTCCAGGGGTCAGGATATGGCTTGGTGGCAGATAAAGTACTTGCTGTTCAATCATGAGGAATTCAGTTTGAATTCCTAGCATCTATATGAAAAGCTGGACAGGATGATATCTTCCTGTAATTCCAGAACTGGGCACATTGGCAGGGCTTGCTGACAGGCCTATCTAACCAGTGGATGAACTCTAGGTTCAGTGAGAGAACTTGTCTCAAAAAAGTATGAGTGATAGAACAATAGAGAAAAACACCTGACCTCACCCAATAACCTCCACAGGCACGTGTGTGGGTACATGCACACGCAGCTACATATGTGCACACATGTAAACACCTCTCTCTGTGTGTCTCTTTGTCTCTCTGATTATCTGCCTCTCTCTGTCTCTGTCTCTGTCTCTGTCTCTGTCTCTGTTACACACACACACACACACACACACACACTTCCAAATACAAATACAATCACATCACATGTTACTATTTCCCTTGAGACAACATTACCCAGTGGTAATAACAGTTTGCTTTTCCCACCATCTCTTGAATTATCCCTTAACAATGTGCCACAGCCATGTCTGGGCTGTAGGGCTTCTTATGAAACTGTCTTATGAAACCTATGCTTGCATGCACTATCCTCTGGTTCCTGACTCAAGCTGTTTTCATTTGTTTGTGGTTTGTCTTACTAAATACCAACCAAACTAAAAGGAAAGTATTGTGTACAAAGTGGCTTTAGTCAGTATTGAATCTTCCGTTGGTTTCAGATTTGGGATGGTGGGCTACACAAAGGCATTGCCCCTTCCACTGGCAAGTCCTCCCAGAAATGTCAATCACATTTGAAAAAAAAGAAGAAGAAATCCATGGCAACACTTAATATAAGCAAAAGTGTCATCAATGAAACAAAAGTGATAAAAAATTTATGGATGATAGAATACAGATATGATGGAATTTTTGCAATTCAAAACCCACCAGGGAGAAAGCTCTCATAGTATAAAAGCGATGTATCCCATGGGGGCCCCAGAACATCTCCCAGCTTGTGTTTGGCTGTGAAAGACGATCAGCATCATTAGGTGCAACTGTCTGCAGTAGGGGTTTCCAATTGTTTTGGGGGAGATACATATTCTTAAACACACACACCACATTTACAATTTATGTAAATTTATTTATTACTTATGACTTAGGCTCATTAGCAAATATCTCTACACACATAAATTGTGAAGTTAATCATCAATGATCATGAGTGAAAATTTGTATTCCAAATGCTCTCCTTGACAGTTGTGAGCTTCAGGCATCAAATCTCCATCCCATCTTAAGACATCATCATCATTCATGCCACACGGTGTGCCAAATAAAGGTTAGAGGGGTCTACTTGCCCTGTGCCAGTGTTTATTAGCACTGGTATTTCATTTTTTGATTAATATTTTCTATGCCAGAAGTTTTAATCATTTAACTATTTTGTGAGGATTAGAATTTTTTAATGGAATGTATTATACATAAATCCCCTTTAAAAAGAGAATATAAATAGTGATTCATGACAAGACAAATAATCAAACAAACAGACTGCGGAACCTGTACTCTTAACTCAGGAACAATTCAGACATTAAAATCACACAGGCTTAACTGTCCTTAACATTTTAGAGAAAATGTATGTACATGATTTCCTAAGATGTTTTGGGGTGGGATTCACTTGAGTAGCCCTCAGAAAGGTTACTTCCAATGGTAGTCCCAGGATAAAGGCTAGCTGGCACTGGACTTCCTGGATGAAGTATATAATTCTAACTGTAGCCTTTTAGGACTATCATGTTGCTATTAAGGAAAATAGAGAGTAACAACTAGGACACCTCCCATCTTCCTCAGCACAAGAATACATGTGCATACACACACACACACACACACACACACACACACACACACACACACCAAATGAAAAATAAAATGCTAGAATAGTGTCACTAAAAAATAAAATAAAAGCAGAAGACATGGGTTAGGCCGTGTCTTCTAGACACTAATGGGAACTGTGAACTTGCTTGTCCACCAGTGCTCAAATACAGCTTTCCCCAAAATCTTATACACAATGACAAGAATTCCTTACCAGCATCCCTACCAAACAGCCATGTTCTTCAGTCATAAATGGAGAAAGTCATCTAGAATCACTTGGCTTTGAAGAAAAATGAACAGTATGAAAGAGAGAGAGAGACAAATGAAGTAAAAATACTGTAACAAATTCTAGAGACCAGTGAATGGAAGCAAAGCAATGAAGGCAGTTTAAAGATTACATTTCATACTGAGGTTCTTAGTGACATTGGAGAAAAAAAATAAAGATAAAGGGGAACAAACAGAGATGGGGAAGTGACTAGATATTTGAGATTAGAAAATGGAAGTCATAAGTAGCAGAGAAGAAAAATAAACATAAATTAAAAAAGCATACTCCACATGAAAAAGATAGAAAATGTTCTACAACATAGAAAACATAAAAAATGGAAAATATAGGTACAAACATTTTTAAAAGTAAAAGAAAAAAATTATTCAAAATTTGTTTAATAGAAATTTCAGTGGAAGAGGACACAGTAAACAAAGAAGAAGATGCTTTCATAGAAAAACAAAACAATACAAAAAAAAACCAAACAAACAAAAAAACCACTAGTATCTACTCAGACAAATGGTGTGGGGTTGCTTTTCCTTTCAAATCTGTACCAAAAACACATATAAACCCTAGAAATGGAACAAGAAATGACCAGAGAACTCCAAACAGTGTTAAGAAAAAGCATCCGTCTATTTGTATTTCAAGATTAAACCAACAGTAAAGTCCAGATGCCTTCTATCCCTGTGTCTAGTAGAGAAAGATTATTAAAGTCAGCATTCCCAACCACAACCTGAAGATTTGTGGTAACCCAGGGGGACACTCTGTCAATTAGAACCAACAGAAGTTCCTCTACCAACAGGAGGCAGACTCAATACAGTTAGCAAGGGAAACTGATTGGGATTCCCCTACTAGGAATAGGAAGTCAGGGAATCACTCTTTCCAAACAAGACATGACAGAAATCCCCAGTCTATGGGATGGTCTAGAGGAGCAGGTAGGTGAAGTCTGCAGGAGAAATTCAGTCACAGCAGGCCATATGATCTGTGAAACTGCAAGGTCCTCATTTGCCAAGGAGTCACCTCTCCTACACAGAGACACTGGGACAAGAGGGTGAGAGACCCATATACACTGAGAAGCATGGTTCCAGAAGCTCTTTTACCCACTAGGCTCTAGATTTGTTTCCTCTACCTGAAACACAACAAAGACTCAAGTGAAGAAATAAGTGAAACACTCTTGAGGCACTTTTCTCTCCCCCAACAAGTAATATTTGGTGGTCACAACTGAGGAGGAACCAGGGAGAACTCAAGGGCTGTCAAAAGAACTGAGCAGATCAAAACAGTGATGACAAAGGCTTTGAGACTTAGTTTGCCTCTGAAACAAGAACCTACAAATCTAATCCAAGACATACTCATTAAACCTGATACTATGCAAACATGGAGGAGAAAGAGTAGGAGGAAACAGTATTTGTAGAAATAATTCTTCAAAAAGAAAAACTCCCAAAATTTGTTAAAAATTTGAGATCCAGGAAGCTAAGAAAGATCCTCCAAAAGGTAAGCCTAGAAAAATCTGTGTCACAATACATTATAAGTGAATTTATATAAACATAAAATAGAGAAAAATGCTGAAAACAGGCAATAACTTTTCTATGTGGGACCATCTCTCAGAAATGATGAGTCTCTCAACTGGAGCCATGAGGGTAATGGGGCAGAAAGAAATGGCTCAATACTTTTAATGCACTAAGAGAAAAGAATTGCAAAAGGCAAATTCTATACCCAGCAAAACTATCTTTTAAGGATCAAGGAAAAATAAGAATGTTCTCCTGTATAAGACAACTAAAATAACACATCACAAGCAGATACATTTTTAAAAGATGGACAAAAGATAATGCTTTAAGCAAAAGTAAAGTGGAAAACAAAGGAATTTTGGTTTTTAAAGAGGGAATGAGAGAACAGATATACAGGGTATATACCAAAAACATTTTTCCTCATGTGTTTTATACAGACTGAAACACAAATTATAGCATCATCAGATATCCAAGACAATGGTATTTTAAAATGTCAAGAACAATGATATCTAAATAGAAGTCAGTTTTCATAGTTCAATGGTTTTTGTGAAGTGATTTTCTTTCCTAATTGACATATTCTCTTCTGGTGGAGGAGAATGGCTCATGAGACTCAAGAAGTAAACAACTTTATAAGCTGCAGTGAACTGTAACTCCCAAGATTCACAAAGTTCCTTCCCAAGGTTGTAGAAGCAATAATCAACAGCTTGGGGAGAAGATGAACCAGGTGACTTGCCTGGAGGAGACTCTCAAACCTGTTGAGCTGTCAGGGAGCCTTGCTGAGAACCCTAAGGTTGTGGGTTTTGTGAGTCATCACCCAGTCTTTAATGAGCATTTTAGTCATGCAACTGCCTTTGGATTGCTCCTGCACCTAAAAGTAGACACTGCCCACAATCCAATAGGTAGCCCCAATAAGCTCATTGAGTTGGCAATTTGGAGTTTGGTAGAATCAATATGTTGTTCTGTTGTTTCTCTGTGTGAACCAGCTAAGTATTTGCTCATTTATCCTCAAGGAAGTTTCACACAACAACATGGAAATGGCACAGTGTTGATACCAGTTGTACTGGTGGAAATAATGACCCTCTGAAGAATGCATATTATTTAAATGATAAAGGAGGCTTTGCAGGTTTGATAGTGAAACCTGAAGTGAGATTACTTATGCCGGATTATTTCAGTGACTGTGGTGTAATTATGAAGTGTCTTAGAAGAGGAAGAGAAGGATGGAAAGAGAGGTCAGGAAGAAGAAAGCTGGCTTTGCAACAGAGAAAAGTTCTTTAGAATCAAGAAAGGGAGACTGATTCTGCTTGAAATCCCCATAAGGAAAGAAGCCCTGTGATACTTTGAACTCTGACCTCCAGAACCACAACAGAATAATTTCCTGCTGTTAAAAACCACTAGCTTTGTGATAAGTTGTCATAGCAGCAACAGGATAGATACTAAGTAGATTCTTACAGTTCACACATTAATAAGATTTCAGAGTGACCACTATGAAAATTATATCAAGAACAATAAACTTAATAACATGATAAATATATCAATGTAATTTACCATATTAATAAGGTCAATAAAACACACATCAGTCTCAACTGGTGAAAAAATAAAATTCTAACATCTTTTTATGAGTTAAAAATTTGAAGGGAATATCTTTAGCCAGACAAAATGCATTCATGAAAAACTCACAGATAACATATTATACTCAAGATTAAACTTGTTCCCACACAAAAAAACAAAAACAAAATGTTCTCTATCAATTCTATCCATACCACATTGAAAGTTTATCCAGAGAACTTAAGCAAGGCTAAGAAATAAAAAGTGCCTAAATTGAGAAACAATGAAAATTATTCATATTAGGAGGTAAGACATGCACAGGATCTCTCTCTCTCTCTCTCTCTCTCTCAGAATTCCCATATGTATATAATGCATTCATATCTATCTATATTTATTTATATAATCTTTTTAAAAAGCCATAAGAAAATTCAGCCAAGCTGTAGGACAACAAAATCAATTACATTTCTGCGCACTACCAATGCACAGTTCAAACAAAAAATCAAGGAGGACAACAGCACTCATGATGCTATCAAAAGAAGTAGAATACTCCAAAATAAATTTAACCAAGTTAAAGCACCATCAAGAGTTGTATACTGAACACTGTAAAAACGTTTTTGAAAGAAATCTAATAAAACCTAATAAATGAAAAGACATCTGTATTCATGGACTGGAAGGCTAAATATTGTTCAAATCACAAAAGTCCCCAAAGCAATCTACAGATTCAATGCAATCCATATCAAAATCTCAATAGTATGTTTTTGTAGAAATTGAAAAACAGATTCTAATATTCATATGGAATTGTACAGCACCCTGAATTAACCAGAACAGTATTTAAAAAGAAGAAAGTTTTAGTAGTTTCATCTCCTGATTTTGAGCTTTATTACAAAACTACCAGTAATGCAAACACCATGATACTAGCATGAAGTGCCAAGATAATTCAATGGGGACAGGAAACAAATGACCTTTTCAGCCCTAGAAAAGTTGGATTTCCAGAAGAAAAGGTACTAAGTTACAAACTGGCCCATTAATTAATACAAATTAAATTAATGTGGGTTGAATACCTAAAATACAAAAGCTAAAAAATGAATTTATATAACAATGTACAGGAGCAAATCCCCATGACTCTGGCAAAGAATTCTCATATGTGATGCCCAAAAGGCAGAAGAAAAAAGCAGTCATATGGGAACTGGCAAAAATGAAATGTTTAGTGCTTCAAGAGACACCGAGGGAAAAATAGAATAATAATGGAAAATACCTAAGTGTCTGGCATCAAGGATGTATGAGGAACTATTAGACAATAATAAAAGCAACCTAGTTCAGGAATGAGCAAGACATATGAACAGATATCTTCCCATGAAGCAGCACCGATGTCTGGCAGAGCACATGAGGCGGCTCTGACCATCATTGTACTAAGGAAGTGCAAAACAAAACTGCAGTGATACACCGCTCACAGCCATTAAGTTATGTGCAATGTAATATGGAAAATAACAAGTGCTGGAGAAATGTAGAGCCTTGTTGGCAATCGCACCTTGCTAGTGAGAACATGAAACGGTGCAGCCATCATAGAACACAGCTTGACACGTTATCAAGATATGTGAAATCACCATATGATCCAATCCTGGAATTCCACTCCTAGATACATATTTTAAAGAGCCGAAAACAGATGCCAAGCAGAAGCTTAACGTGAATGTGCAGACCAGAACTACTCACGGTAACCAAGAGATAGAAGCAACAAGAATGCCAATGGATGGTAAATAAAGAAACAGAAATGTAGTGTAGCAGTACAACAGAAATAGTATTCAGCCCTGAAAAGGCATAACTTACTGGTACATAACGCAACATGGGTAAGCAGCAGAAAGCTATGTTGAGGGAGAGAATACCACATGAATGATCATTATGTAAAATATCCAGGACAGCTAAATCCACAGAGACATGCAGTAGGGTAGTGGCAGTCAGAGGCTGTGGGGCTGGAACAGCAACTCAATGGGTATAGCTTTCTTCCTCTGTAGTAACAAAGGGTTTTCATGCCATCAACATTATGGCTACAAATTGAAAAGGTACTAAATGATACTGAACCGTGCATTTTAAATGGTTAATTTTATAATATATACTGTGCAATCTCAATTATGCAACGTTCCTGAGATAACAAAAATTTAGAAGACTCTGGTTTTTGAATTTGTGTGTATTGTGTGTATGTGTGTGTATTTCATGCCTGTATGTGCCTCTGTGTGTGTGTGTGTATGTGTGCGTGCATGTGTGTGTGTGTGTGTGTGTGTGTCTAGAGGTCTAAAGAAGACAATGAATCTTTGTGAAGTGAAGTTTCAGGAAGTTGTGAGCCATCTGATGCAGATACTAAGAACTGAGTTCTGGTCTTCTGCAAGAGGATCAAGCACCAACTGAACCACCTCTGAACATGAATCTGAAATTACAAAGGTTTTAAATGGATCGTAGTGAGTTTGTCGAGTGCCAAACCAAAGGACAGAAAAGGATGCCATCACAACCATGCAGAAGGAGCTCCTGTGGTATTGGAGTCACTTAGTGTTTGATTGTGATGTTGAATCGTTGCCTATGTAAGTGAGCATGTGTAAGTGATAGCATTGGGGCTTGAATTCACACCAGTGCACACACTTGCACTTTGGTGCATGAATTCACACAGGTATACACACTTGCACTCCCATGCATAAATTCACACCGGTGCACACATTTGCACTCTAATGTATGAATTCACACAGCTGCACACACTCATACTCTGGTGCATGAATTCACACAGGTGCACATACTTGCACTCTCATGCATGAATTCATACAGGTGCACACACTCTCCAATGCATGGGTTCAGGGAAATGCAGGAAAATGTGGGGGAGTTCAGTGATTTATCAACAGCAATGTCTTGGCAGTGATGTCACAGTCTTGCTATCAGTTGGAGAAGTGAGCACGCCTCCCTTTTTATTATTCCTCCAATTTTTGTATGAAAAAGTAAACAAAAAACAAGTAAACAAAAATATGGTAGCGTTTGATAATGAATACAGATAAACTAGAAAAGCATCTCAATAGGAGCCATGCTTAAGACAAAGACAAAGGTTGAAAATAGAAGGAGATAAAATGGCTTACCCGTATTAATATAATGTAACATGCTTTGGGATAGCTCATGTGTGGGTCATAGTTCCATATAGTGAGACTTTTTTATAAGCAGAGAAGTAACAAATAGAGGATGTTTTGTCTGTGTGAAGAACACAATTCTAATGGCAAGGGAATAAAGACAGCAAACAATATAAATACAAGACATCACAGTAAGAAATGGGGAGTGCAGAGCAATAGAGAATATAATTCCATAGAGGGAATGGTAAAGACATTTACTGAGGAAATAGTAAATAGCATTTAATCAGGTTTAAACAAAAGAATTCTGCTGTAAGTATTCATTTCACTCACGATGTTATATATGACAGCACAAAGGAATAAAGAATACTTGCACAAATGATGAAAAGAATGTTTTAGAAATAAAGTGTAGCAATCATGAGCTGGCAGTGAGTTTCCATTATGAAACTTGGGTGGTTAAGAACATGGGATTCATTAATGATTAAACGAAGAGATCCCTGTTCTAAGCTAATGAGAAAAAAAAATCTATGCAAAGAAGTGTCCAGCTTTAGAAACCCTGCCTTCTCCCCCTTGTTGGGCTGCGTTGTATAATCCATGCCACCATAAGCTATGTCTATAGGCACAAGCAGCGAGCCAACGAGACAAGGAACCAATGACCTTATGATGTTTCTGTGAAGATTAATTGAGGTCAAATTAGTTATTCATCCTTCCAACTGGCTGTTTAACATGTGCTTGGCATTTGTGTTTTCCAGGAGACTTATCAACTGTACTGCATAACAAAATCCCAGGCCCCAGGGTCTGAGAAAGCTTGCTTATCAACTTAACACATGTATAAACTATGGTGCAGATCATGTCGCTCTCCTCCATCTTTTGCCCAAGAAACACGGCATTCATGAACTCCAAGGTTAGCATAGCCAAAGCAGATTTACAAAAATATATCAAGGAACCAGCCTGCAACCAGCTCACTACCTATTGGCTAGAATCTTGTCACATGGGTCTAGACTGCCAACATGAGGCTGGGACATGTAGTCTCCCATGGTGCCCAGGAACATGAACCACAAGGAGATGGAGATGGCAGAAGGTCCACAATGTGTAATAAAGGGAAACTCTGCTCTTCTGCTGCTGGTTCCATATTTTAGATGCTATCACTTCCAACACTGTGATAATATGAGAGAAAACTAAGACTTGTTCTGCTGTGTACCAGCCGTTAGCCCTTTGCACAACCTTAGCCTCTGTAGCAGCCCCACGAAATAAGTTCATCGTTTATTACCATCAATCAAGACTAGGAGAGGATGGGATTGCCTGAAGTCACAGTGAGCAGTCATCTCTCTTATCACTAGAGTTCTACTTAAAAGGGAGACAGACTTCTCTTACAGACCTAGCTACTCCAGTAAGGTCTCCTTGGCAGATGCCTGCCCTTCTCTTTGAAAAAAAAAAAAGCCTGCCCTGCACAGAACCACTGGCACATCTGTAAAGAGCTCCCCATGAGCAGCAAATATTTTCTTTGATTTATTGGTTGTGCTAAAAATTGTTGTTCTATAATGGTCACATCTAGAGAATGTTGCACTTAAAGGGGAAATTACCCTTAATAAAAACGAATGATACCAAAATCTCTCTCTACCAATGAAACGCTTCTCCTGTATTTTGTTCTCTGTGTGAGCATACAAAAAAAAAAAAAGAGAGAGCTTCTTTGGTCTATTATTTCCCAATTACCTCCTCTGGTGTTCGCTGAGAGTAGAGATGGAAGATGGGATCATGAGGCTCATAACATTTGATCTTTTCCAGGCTTCAGCAAACCTGTGAATCACTTTCATAAGCTAAATCAATATCAAGTGTCACCTGGTGGCAGGTAAGGACAATTCGATGGCTTTTCTAATACCTTCCAGGCATTGATTTTCCCACACATCAGGATAAAGGACATGAAAGATAAGGGATACAGGAGTATGCAAAATCAAAGTGACCACACAGACCTGAAAGTCAACTCAGGAGACCTCAGGACCCCCATGTATCCTGACTGCCCTGATTTCCACCTGCCTCAGCTATGCCTACCTTCCGCGTGATAGTCCCTAGCCTAGGAGTTGGAAAGACACTGCTAAGTACCACTGACCCACATACAGCAACTTGTCAGTTGTCTCTGTTATCAAAAATCTGTATCTGGAATCTGGGCTATAAGTAAATACAAAGTAGAAAACATGGTCCTCATGGTGTGGTCCCAGACCAGCAAATATCAGCATCACCTAGGAACTTGTACCACCTCAGACATACTGGATCAGATTCTTTGAGCTGGAACCATCCACATAGATAGAGGGTCCTCTAGTTTGGTGCTTTCACTTCATTGAAAGCACTCAGAGAGATCATCAAACTGAGCTCCCCATTTTACAGAATGAAAACAAAGGCCCATGGAAATAGACAGCTGTGACTCAGTTTTCTAATCTCAAGTCTTCTGTTTTTAGTTCCTTAAGTTCATCTCTTTGTCTTTGGGAAGCTGACCAGGACTCCAGTGCAGGGCAACCTTCTAGACTACAGAATGGAAGCTATGACTCGGAGCTGAAGGCCAGAGCAGCAGAGCACTATAAGGGCTACTGCCAAAAGACCCTACCTTAGATCATTAGTCTTTTAAGATTGAAGAACCCCTGGAGGTCACCTATCAAACCCCTTAGCTCTGAGCTGGGCTGAAGGAGGCTTCTAGGTTCTGTTTTACATCAATCTGACAATCGCCCTAAGTCAGCATGGAGAAGATGCAGATGAGACACTTATGGGCAGTCCAATAGAGTACTCCAAAGCTCCATCTGTTCAGCAACGCAGTCAGTGGGCAAGACGAGAAGCTTCCTAGGCTGGACTGAGACTCGACTTCAAGTATTTACACAGAGACCAATTTAAATATGTTATGTGCCACTTAAAATAAAAGCTGCCATGTCTCCTTGCTTTTATCTAAATTTAACCCCATTACTCTTACTATCTTGGTAATAAAACAGATTGAAGCGTGTGGGGGGAGTCGTTAGAAATAAGGAGCTTGCTTTATTTCTTATTTGCTTTCATTTTTGTTTATACCCTGCCTTGGTTTAAAAAAAAAATTGAAGCACTTAAGGATCGTCGTATGTCCTTATGGGCTCCCCAGCTGAAGCCATGGCCAGCTGGTTCTTTAAGGCTTAGATGGCATTTGCTTTAAATAGAAGATCTTCTGATGGTGGTTTCCAGAGCGACCCCAGACCAGAAGTAGAAATGGAAATGTGTCCCTCCAAGCTTGCGTTCAGTCCTTAGGATGTCAGAGTATGACAAATAAAGCCAGAAAGCCTTACCAGACTGGCAGGCTAGACCACCGGAGGCTATAGCCATTCTTGAAAACTCACTGCCAGATGGAAGATCTGAGGGTACCTTAGGCACCTCAACACAGCCTGGATGAGTTCAGTGCAAACCCGTGAAGGACAAGACGATCCTTTGATGAGCATGGAGAGCAAGGCTATCAGGTGGCCTGGAGACTTTGTTTTGTTTTGTTTCTCTCAGAGTACTAACTGTAGCCCGTTTTAGCCTGTCCCATGAGTTATCATGACATCACCCTTCTCTGTCTCTCCCCATTGTATAGTGGGGAATGCTCCTTACTTGCCTAAAATGGTCTAAGAGCCTTCTGGCTAACTATTCCCTTTCCAGAATGAGAGATGTGTTCCTGACATGGGTAGACAGCCTACCTGTTCCCAGACTCTTCTCTAGGAAGCCCTCTTGTTTTCAGGCCAGAGTGGCACTGTGGGAAGTCACAGTAGATAACAAAGCTTGGCTGGTTCTCATTACTATTAGATTGGTCAGGATAGGTCAGATTGTGCTGCATGAACAAAAACTTCAAGATCACCATCGCCTGACATAGCAGTGTCTCTCACTTCTCAGGCTCTGCTAAGAACTGAGCCCTAAGAAGGGCTCAGGAACAGAAGTTATTCTTGATACTTGCTTCCATGGCTATCACACGAAATGTAAGGAGGCCTGGAGCTCAAATCTTTCCCTTGGAAGGGGACATGCAATCTTTGCCTGTTTATGTTTCATGGCCCAAAGTATCTCTTACATTCCTCTAGAATGAAGACAGACAAGCATGACCCAATGGTACGCACAGAAGTAGAAGATAACTTCAAAGTACTGAGGCAACAATCACTGCCAGAGTCTCCTGGATCTGGGCAAGGTACTTCTCCAAGTGGGGTGAGCCCACCAGGCCCTCTCATCAACTACTGCTCGGAATCATGTTGATCCCTCCAGAAATAAACCTAGTCTGTTCAAAGAGTGTGTGCATCTCCTCTTTGTCCTAAGGGAGTTTTAATGAAAGCAAATAGCTCTGTCATCTCTGTCACAGACTCTCAGGACACTGGTCAGAGAGACAGTAACTTTTTCATCATCATCCTACCTCCTTGAATCATTGGACCCATTCTATTAAAGAAAATTATTGAAAGAAGGGAACCACAAGTCTTTTGCTTATCTCTCCTACTCTTAAATGATTATGCCCTTTCTATATCCCTCATCCTGATTGTATAAAGCATCTGGAAATCAATGTAATTAAAAAAAAAAAAACAACAAGCAGAAAACAACTAGCAAGCATGAACTGCTGACATAAAATGGAGTCTGGGTGTGGGAGGGTGAGTAAAATAGATCTTCCGAACCCACGTTCCCTCCCCCAGACTCCCTGAGAGACATACCCAGTTGGGCTGCAGGCTATGATATAATTAGAACAATATTGCCCAGTTGCAAAGACATGTGCCTGTTTTCATGAAATGGAAGCATCTGCTGAAATTATTTGAGGTGTCCCATCACTAATTAAAAGAGCTTTCATTTATAGAGGATGCACCATATGGAAGCTGTTGATTCTTGGGTTGCTAGATGTGAATGAGTATTGCGGGAGTTGCTGGGGCAGGTGTATGGTGAAGAATATCCAAGAAAATATAGCTCAGCCTTCCAAAAATTCCCCTAGCAAGGAGCCATGTGGGTGGGGTAGCACTGCTGAACTTGTTTTAGTGAGATGTGGAAACACGACACCTTGTCCTGGGTTGCACATGCTGTACTTGTAAACAGTTTCCTGGGAGCCTGTGATGCCCACTTTACTTGCCAAGTCGCTACCTTGTGTCTTCAAGGAATTTTTCAGGCCAAACAAGATAAGCTGTAGAACTTGGAAAGCCTCTATACAAAATAAAAATGCAGGGCCCCTTGAGGAAAGTTTTTAAGAATTTTAAGCAGGTGACATCAGAGTGTCAGTGTTACAGAGAACCCTTCTGGGTAGAGGTCTCTGTGTAGTGGCTCCAGCTATATGCCAATAAAGTTTGCCTTTGCAGATAGAAAACAGAATCTTATGGAGAAATCGAGATTAGGAAGAGTAAGGATGTCAAAGCGGGAAGACATACCATGCTGTAGCTACCCTACCAGGATTTAGACTGTATGGGTCTTTCACATGCATAGTCTTCTCTGAGGACCCCAAAGCTCATGCTCTTGGTAGAACAGACAGACAGAGGCACAGACTTACATGTCATCTTACTGTGGTAGAGCTGTGCTAGCACCCAAATGCTGACTCTTAGGCCACATGTTACCTTATGACTTATAAAAGCCCTGCTACCTTTCAAGAGCCCTGCTTTGCATCATCCACTCCCAGCAATCTGTACTTCATGAATCAGTGTGCATCCCATTTAGCCCAAGGAAGGAACCGTTTGTTTATATAGAATAAAGTCAGTTCCATGCTACAGTTCCAATCAACACAAGGTTCAAAATTGGTAGGGTGAGACACAACAGGTCTTCAAGGCGTGGGTTTTTAGCCAGGTGGGGCTAGAGGAGAGACAGAGGATATACTTGGAGCAATTACAGAAATTTTCCCCCCAGAAAAAGTATTAAAGACCAAGAAGCAACCACCATTAAACTAAACAAGGTATCATGTACGAGGTTAATCTTTTGTTTTGTTTTTAATTCAAGGGAATAACTACATTCCAAAAGCCACTTTAGGGTGTGAAAACATTTCTAATTTTAGATTCTAGTTTTGAACAATTGCTTAAGACTTCAAGAGACACAGAGCATCCATTGGAGATAACACTCTTAAAATATAAGAAAAGATAGTAAAGCTATAATATATCAAACTTTGCTAGAGGCAGATAAGGTTGTGCTATGATACAATGCCCTAAAACCAATGACCTAAATTTTTAGCTTAAGAAATGAGATAAAGAACAAAATAAACTCAAACAAGGTAGAAGACAAAGAATGGCAAGGTTCAGAATAAAAACTGATTTAATCAAATACAGGGGGAGAAAGTTAGGGCTCATTATTTGGAAATCTCAACCAAAGTTATACACTCTAGTTAAATAGATCAAGCACATACAGAAATATAGAAAGACACATGTGCCACCAGTATTCAACATAGAAAAGGTTTTCTACTGTAGAGTCTCTGAATATTAAGAGAACAAGAAAATATTATAAACATTTAAGTCAACTAAGTTAACAATTTATATGACATATGGACTATTTTCAAAAAATTTCAATGCACCAAAATTGACATGAGAAGAAAGAGAAAAACTAAATAGTACTATGTCCATAAGTGACAATGAGAACTCTAGACTAAAATGGTGTAATAGGCAGATACTTATCCAAAGATACATATAAGCTAGTCCCTGGAATTTTAATGGACTTGAGAGAAAGTGTTTGACAAAATAAACACATATTATTGGTACAAAATTCAGAAAAGAACCCATTTCACGTTGAGCATCAATACATAAGAAAAAAGTAGAATAGAGCATAACCAATACCATAAGTAATGTAAACATCTGAAAGCTTTGCTTCCTGATATCAGGAATATTCCCAGAATACCCACCTTCACCATATTGAGTCTGTATTTATCTAGCAGGTCTAGTTATTGTATTAAGATGAGGGGGAAAAACTACAAAGAAAAAATGTAAAACCTCCCTCAACTATAGTTGGTGTGATTATTTATGAAGAAAATTCTATAGAATCAACAAAAATTATTACTACAATTAATGAATGGACTTAGCAAGATAATAGGTTAAAAGACTACTTTGCAAAAGAAAATTTTATTAATATGTACTAATAATAACCTAATGGAAAATGAAATTTAAAGAATCTACGTGGAGCAGTGCCCAAAACCACACAGTGTATGACTAATTTATCAAAGAGGCCAAAGACTGTCCTGCTGGGTTTATAAAACATAGCTGAGAGAAACTCAGAGAGATCAGCATAAGTGGACAAATAGATGATTTTCCTCACGGATTAGAAGAGTCAGTGCTATTAGATGGCATTTCTCTCCATATTCATTATAATTTTAGTCAAAACTTTTGTAGTAATTAAGAAGATAAAATGTATATGTAAATTCTCAATTCTGCTTATACATTTTGAGCATTATATGGAACTGAAAAGCACCTCAACTAACCTGAGAAATTTTTATTTAAAAGAGTGCTATGGGACTTACAAGACTTAATTTTAGTTAACATGACCATTTCATATTGATGAAAGGATACACAGATCAGAGACACAGAATAAAGAATCCAGAAATCTCAATCAAGACGTAATGATCCATGCCTTTAATCCCAGCAATTGGAGACAGAGTCAGGCAAATTCTGAGTTTAAGGCTAGCCTTGTCTAAAATGTAAGTTCCAGAACATCCAGGGCTATACAGACAGACTCTTTAAAAAAAAAAAAAACCAAGTAACCAACCAAAAACCAAACAAACATATCAGTGGATCCAGAAATTTACAATATATTTCATAGTTGATTTTTTTTTTTACAAAATTAATATGGCAATTCATTAGGAAAGGAAAATCTTTCAAAAATGAAGTCCTGTTATTTTTGTGGTTAAAAAAGAAGTGAGCATTGAGCTTCCCCTGGCACCATACAAAAATAATTGACTCAAAATACATCATGAGGGCTAAAGAACCAGCTCAGACAATAAAGGCTTTGCCTTGTGACCCTACGACCTGAGTTCAACCCTTATGCTCCCCTTCTCCAGATTTTCCTCTTCCACATTTCCAATAGTTTCCATTTTACTTTTATGTCTCCCCCCTAACACACACACACACACACACACACTATAGATCCCATATTTGAGAGACAACACACAATATATATTTGTTTCTCTAGATCTAGCTAATTTTACTTAACATTATAATTTTTGTGCTTACTTTCATACAATTTTATTCTTCTTTAGCACTGAAAATGTGTGTGTGTGTGTGTGTGTGTGTGTGTGTGTGTGTGTATGGACTTTTCTTTATCCATCCATTCACTGATGGTTATTAGGTCAATTTCACAATTATTAGGTCAATTCCACAACTTGACTGTTCTGAAAAGTTCAATAGCAAACATGGTTTTTGCTGTGAAGAGATACCATGATAAAAGTAACTCTTATAAAGAAATAATTTAACTGGGGGCTTGTTTACAGTTTCAAAGGGTTAGTCTGTAGTCATCATAGCAGAAAGCATGGCAGTAGGCAGGCAGGTAAGCAGAGAGAATGACTCTGGGCCTGCTGTGGGCTTTTGAAATCTCAAAGGTCAATGTCACACCTACTCCAACAAGGCCAAACCTCCCAATCCTTCCCAAATAGTTCCACTAACTAGAACCAAATATTCAAATATAAGCCTATCATGACCATTTCCACTCAAACTACCTCATAACTCAACTTCAGTTCTTTTGGGTATATATCTAGCAGTGTTATAACGTGGTCTTATGGATGTTTTCATTTTTAGTTTAGAAGGGCATCCATCATTTACTTTCTGAAAGGTTATCACCAATAAAACAAACAAACAAACAAACAAACAACAACAACAAAGCAAAATACCCTCATCTACTGTGTAGAATATCCACCATACACATTTTGAAGAACTTGGGTTCTGATAAAGAACTCTAAAAATTGAATAACAAGACAAGCCCAGAAAATGTGTTAAGAACAAAAGCTCATATTCAAATAGCCAATAAGTACACAAGAAGATGTACAGCATCATTAGTCACCAGGGAAATGTTATTTAAATTAAAATCACACTGAAAAGTCACCAGCCAACCACTAGAAGGTCTAAAATGTAAAGATCAACCATGATAGTGTTGAAGAACATATCAAGGACCTGGAACCCTCATGTGCTGCTAGTAGGAACAAAAGTTAGACAGTTTTTCAGGAAGTTGAACATATATCTGCCCTTGACCCAGCCACTCTACATCTGGGTAGAAATGTAAATGCCAAAAGACACATACATATTCATAACTGCTGCGTTTGACACAATAATCAAACAAAAACAGAAAAATAAAAACAACATAAGCTCTATCCACAGATGAATGGCTAAACAAACATGGTGTGTTCACTCACTGAAGTTCTAGTCAGCAATACAAATTGGTAACTGGTTTGTGAACACAGCATGCATGCAGTTCAGCATAAGTATGCTTTGTTAAAATAGGCCATATAAAAAGAATGCACACTATATGAATCTACTTGTAAAAATTCTAGAAAATGCAAAATAATTTATAATGACATAATATAAATTAGTGTTTTCCTAGGAAAGAGGGTATAGGGCTATGTGGGCCACACAGAGGCAGACTTTCTAAGGTAGTGAAAAGTTTTTTAGCTGTGTGGTGGCTTAAAGAGGAAGGTGGTTGGATATCAGAGAAATGCCATTCTGGATACCTTCTGAGGTAGGTCTAAGCATAGGATATCTGTCTTAGGACTCCTTTTCCTCTTCTATGATACCGTTAAGAAGTGCTTCTGTTGAACCCTTGCACAAGATAGTCCTCCAGACAAATACAACATATTGAAATGCCTTTGTGAGGATTGCTAAAGAGATTTCCAGTGACATTAGTGAAAGGTTCCTAGTTTCTGGATGCTATCAGGTTGAACTCAGATGTCCTTTGCTAGAGTGATCTACAATTACTTTTTATATTTTGGGTTCTCTATTCTTAGAACCATTTTTGGATTGTTTTTTGTTTTTGTTTTTTTACCATGGAAAGTGACTTTTTAAAAACTCCATTCAGAAAGTGAATGAAGAATCAGGATTCTGTCAGACAGCTTGATCTCAGGGCTTAGCCTCTAACTGAATTTTGGCTCTGTCATCATTTATTTGAACTTGTAGGCTTTCCACCCTTGGACCCAATTGATGTCTCCTTGGCCTCTATCCATATTATAAACGTTGGTTTCTTGAAGCAATGGATATGTAGACGTGTATCCTCAGTCATTTATTTATATTCAGTCTGCAATAATATAGTTGCCATAAAACATCCTTCTAGGTCTTTAGCCATAGTCATGTAATGTATAGCAACAATCTCTCTGGGTTGCCTTCTTCAACAGAAACCATACAGTTGATGAAGAAATTGTTCTTGAAGGCCTGTATACAACATTTCTGAGGATTTGCTGAAGTGCAAACTCTGAGATCTCAAGGAGTTGTGAGTAGATTAGAGGTGCACAATCAACATGCCAAAAAATATGAAACGAGCCTCAGTTGAGATGAACACGGTGCCAGTGTTGCCTAAAGAACTCAGGTAGTGGGCAGTTGGTCACAGTGGTGACAGAGGTCATAGGGAGCAAAGGATACAATCAGAAAATGTCCAGATTGATGGGTAAAAGGACAGCCTCAAAACCCACCCTCATCTTCTTCCCAAGCCCCCTATTTGTGTGGCAGATGGATTTTGGCTATCTTCTTGATGTTTTCACTAGATTTTCTGGAAATATATACCTTGGATTGCTTTTTATAATTTTCCTTGGATTTCTGGAGAGAAACAGAACAGTGTTATTTTTGTGCTTTGAGTCTGAAAATGAAGCCAATCGAGTGGCTATTTGATCCAGCTCTTGCTAAATAACCATCTACAGAGAACAGAACAAAGAATCCTATAATCTGTTTAAACCTGAAAGGAAAACTGATTGTTTTATCCAATAATTTTTAGTATATGTTCAAATTAAAATGCTTCCCAATGAATCAAAATTTCTAGTATAACCAACCTACTCACTAAAATTACCCCCAAATTACCAAATATTTAATGGGGAACACTTCCTTCTTTGGATTAGAAGTATCAGAAATCAATGACCAATTCATCTTAAAGGAAGCTTTCCCAATTGGTTCAAACTCTTCTCTGGTGCATCAGCACTTCCTTGAGGCCCTTCACCTCATCAACCTCTTTTACCTCAAGGAGACAATCAATCAGGAGGTAGGCTCAAAGCACAAGGTTCAGCCACAGGGGTTGTGCTGGCTGACCTTGAAGAGGACTAGTCAAGAAGAAAGTCACGTCTGAAATTAGGGAGAGAGAAAAGCACTCAAAAGAATTATAGCATAAAATAGTTGTTTGCACAGGGTATGAAAACCAGAGGTAGAGGCAACACAAACACCAATATCCTCCCTAAAGAGATGGAAAAGATAGTTGCTTAACTACCACGGTGGCAAAATTGAGAGCCAAGGAGGTACAGTGGAGCAGAAAAGTGATTCAGTTAACTTAGGGGCCTTGGTCTGCATATCAATATTACTTCCCATTAGGTTTAGAGAGCCCATGGGAAATCCTAGAGGCAAGACCATATGCCAGTCACTCAGCCTGGCCAGGACAAATGCTACTGCAGCAGGATCATTTCCCAGATATGTGTGTTGAGAAAAATGGAAGTGTTAGTGTATGTGTAGGTGCATGTGTGGGGGTATGTGAACATGTACATGTGTGAGTATGCATGTGGAGGCCAGAGGATGATCTTGGGATTCGTTCTTCATGGCCACCACCTTGAATGAAGTGTCTCATTGGCATGGATCTTGACAAGTAAGCTGAGTTGGCTGACCAGCATGTCCCAGTGATCTGTCTCTCTATCTCCTCAGTACTGGGATTGCCAGTCTACATCACCAAGTCTGCCCTTTTTTATGTTTGTTCTGGGGATCCAAATCAAGTTTTTGTTCTTTCAAGGTAATCACTTTATTGACTGAGCCATGTCCCCAACCCTAGCAGAGGAAATTTTCAAGGAAAGCAGCAGTCAGTGCATTTCCGTGGGTTCTGAGTAATGCATAATTTCTCCAGCTTGGTCCTGGAGGTCTTCAGAGCACTGGCATCTGAGATGATCTTCCACTGTCCAGTCAAAATGGACACTGATTCACAGTGATAGAAGGGGCTAGCCCTGGGTCCTGCTGTAGTTGTGGGCATTTATCTTTAGATCTGGGTTTTGGATACTTATAGGGTTATGTCCCAGACCCATGACAGCATGTGGGTTAGATTTTAGTGCCTTAACAGATAGCATGGGTCTATTATGTTGCTCAGGGGACAATATTATTTGCAGTAGCCCCTTAAGATGGACCACCTGTTTCCAGCTAGCTTGGCCTGCCCACACACAGCTCATCGATTTACCACAGTAGCCTCACTGAGCATGCTTCTGACATTCACATACCCACATACCATTCATGGATTCTTGTTTAATGCAGAACATACATCCAGTCCCTTTCTCCCCTTGTCTGGCCAGTCCCTACATTAGGTCCCTACAACTGGCCAGTCCCTACATTAGGTAAGCGCTTGTTGCTTAGACTCCTTTAGAAGAAAGGCCCCTTGAAGTGTTGATGATACCTGATATTTCTTGTCCCTCCTTTTGGGTTCCCACAGAATTATGTGTACTTCAAGGTCTACAGCTGACCCTCAGAAAATGTGCTCTTCAAGGAGCTGGTTTTTTTTTTTTTTTTTTTTAGAGTGGTGGACGAAGCATTTAGAGTGGGTAAAGATGCAAGGATTCCCAGGCTCTTCTTTCCCACTCCCACCCTGGGCAACTCTTACTGCATCTAATTCCTGTATTATTAAGAATATGTGACAAGTAGCCAGAATTCACTAGCTTAAAAACACTTTTTATGTGTATGTCTTTAATAGTCACAGCAACCTTTGAGTTAGGTGTTTTAATTATCCCCATTTCGTGAATACAGCACACGAGGAAGAAGAAATCAAGGTGACCTGCCCACAGTGCTCGGAGAAGCCAATAGCATTATTCTTCACTGTATCCACTCTTTCTAGCATAGTTTGCTTTGTGAGTTTTCTTTACAAGCCATGTTAGGATTGATTCTCCCAATCTCCTTTATCCTAAGATGATGCTGATCTTGTCTTGGTAGCATCACAGTGGGAGCCAAGCCAACACTCACAGAAGATCAATTTGTGAACCAATATAATTTATCTAAATTTGTTTGGAATCAATGGGGAGTCCTGTTCTGCAAGCCCATGAGGAAAATGGAATATAGATCAACCTCTCTAGCTGAACATTCCAGCCCATTGCCCACATAACTTTTAGCCACATTGATAGGAACACACTGGCTGCATCCACAACTCATTGGGAACAACTTAGCAGTGTTTTGATATTAATACTAATGGACTTTTTGAACATTTATAATGGAGCAAAGGCTGTTTTAGAAGATGTATGCATGTTTTCTCACTCCATCCTCCCAAGAGTCTGCTGATGTAGGTACAATGATTGCTCAAGTCTGCAAAATTGTTTAAGTTTTCACAGGTGGAGAGGGATGGGTCCAGGATCTATGCTGTGTTTGACTTAATCCACAATCAAACAGCTAATTGGGATACATATGCAGCTTTTGCTCAATACTGAATTTTTTTCCCCTAGAGCTTGCTGTGACGCTATACCATCAGATGTAGTGTTCTAGGAAGCACGTGAACCAAGGGATATATCCCAGCCACAATCTAAGCCAGGTTAACTTTTAGGGGGATCAGTTCCAAGTCTGTGGAATGCAGTGTTTCTTTGGCCCAGTTTTCGGTGCGTTGTGTGGATTCATCATTGCGGGTAAGATTATCTGGGCACAAGTATTAAAGGGTACACATGAATATGGACACTGATGTAAGAATAGTTACACTTAGAAGTATTCGATGTCATTCTATGCAAGGTCCCGTCTCAGACACTTTACATTAACATCATTTATTAAAGCTTATAAAACAACTCATTAGAAATAGGTTATATTTATATGACCTGTAGGAGATTATATATATGAATATATATATGTATATACATATACATACATGTGTATATATATATATATATATATATATACATATATATGTATTATATGTATTTATATATGAAATCGGTTATAGAATAGGTTATATTCTATATATATTATAGATATAATATATTATATAGATATAACCTATCTCATATATATATATGAGCAAGCACTCTATCCACTGAGACCCAGGATCTTTAAGCTAACCAGTTAAGAATCACCTATGAGTGGATTTTGCAACAAACAATTATCATAGGGTGTCATGGAAAAGAGGAGTGGCAAACATGGTTGAAGGTGACCAAATGGAGGGTTTTTCTGCAAATAGGGATGACTGCATGGCCTACACATGCTATGATGCGATCCTTTTAAAGCACCCTTCCCTTCATCCTCTGTTAAGCCAAGCAGAGCTGATCATATGTTGTTGTACCCGGGAATTACAATAACCTGAGCTCTCCACCACCTGGTTTGCCCTACATAAAGCTGAGTCAGCCCTGCAGCACTGGGTGTTCTCCATTCTGTGCTTCATTGTTTGTGACTGGTACATCTGTGGTACATAGCAGAGATTCATGACTTGACTCCCCTGGTAAATAGTGCTACCTTGTTTAACACTGGCTGAATGCTTGGGTTTGAGTCCCAGCTCTTATACTTACTACCCTGGTGATCTTGGATAAGTTATTTCTCTTTAATCTATTAAGAGGGGTGGTTGGCTCCTGTAACAACTGGGTAAGATGTTTTATGAATTGCTTGTCATCTAGTAAGGTCTCCATAAATAAAGAGGAATACCTGTTACCACCTTATTACTGTCTACACAACTTCAAGTCCATCACTTCCTCAAGGACAAGGTTCTATCCTACTCATGTCTGTCTCTTCAGAGCCTACCACGGTACCTCTGTCCAATAGGTGAACAAAAACCATTCTAGAATGGCTAAACTTGGTGTCTCTAATTCTCTGATATCTCTTCTATGCCTTCTCTTTAAATGTTCAAACCTAGAATTGGCATGGAGGCCTTTCCAACTTCTCTTCTCCCAACTTGATCTTGTTAGTCTACCAAGGCTCCGTAGGTATTTCATTTTCTGCCTCCAGCTTATGAGGCATCCATTCCTCAGTCTTCCCATTCCCTCTGATTGATCACTCCCAGGGCTCTGTGTCCAACATGGCTTTATGTAGCGACACAAGTGGCGGTTCAGTGGTGTGTGCAAGCTTTGCTTTCATTCTAAATCAATGGAATTTTTTTTTTTTTTTTTACAAAAATCTTACCTTATTCCTCAAAGGCCCATAAAGTCCTTCATGGTGCTCAAGAGAATTGTTCACTCTAAGATTTTAAAATTGCTTCCAAGTTACTTATCATTCATTCAGGCTTGTACTATTCTTTAAAATTCTTATTGATTTTTGAAACAGTCCTTTAATTGATATCAAAAAGCAATTACATTTTCCAGGCTGTAAATCTGCTTCATTCCCAATATTAAATTCATCATCTCTGTAAATAATTTTTCTCTTATTATGCATACATATTAGCCAAACTATAAATAGCATCATTAGTGTACCCATGGTTGCCTTAACAATCAGTGACCCTTGAATTTGATTTAGAAAAATTGATTCCTGCTGAACTTTTCACTTAAGTGAAATTGCCATCCCCACTGAATATCTGGGAAAATGAAGGTATTAGAGAGCCTTTGCCTTCTATTTCCTCCTGGACTCTAATATAGCAATTTAAAGCAGAGATTTACATACACTCACTTGTTGATGAATGGCCCTACTAAAAGAGCCCTGCCTTAGCAGTGTGCATATTTGTTCCTGTCTGATTCTTCAATGTGAAGCTTTATAAAAATAGATTTCTGTAATTACACAGAAGATACACAGCACCTTCATGTTGAGGTCTGGTTTCCACCTGTGAGGAAGCCGAATGAGATTCCAGGGAGCAGAGGAGGCCTGTGAGTCCAATGGGAAGTCTTTAGCCCCTGAACATGATCCACAGAGGACCTCTTGGCAACAGAAAGAAATCTCCTTGAAACAGGAACCCAGAGTGATGTCTAGGGAATGGTCAATGGAGCATAAGACAGGTAAGCATGTGGAGTTCTAGGAAAAGACAAGAGTGTTGGAATAGTTGACTTAAAGTGACTGGAGAAGACATACTTTGTTTTTCCTATTCTTCTCATTGCCTTTGGTTCTTTCATTTTAACATTGTTAAATGTTGTTTTCTCAGTAAATATAAAACTAGGGAGAGATAAAGGAAGGAGGAAGTGTTTGAGATAGAATAGCCTTATTCAGCCTTGGTGAAACTAATTTACCAACCCTAGCCCTCTACAAAGCTCTGATGTGACAAGGGGTTGTGTATTTTGTGTTAGATCCAGGAGAGATCCCAGCTCTCTTCAATGCCTGGTCTTTTGAGTACACTGGGGAGCTTTATAGCCCATGGTTTCCTTGAAGTCAACGAGGGAACGTCTCTCTAAGATGCCCAGCATGCAGAGCCCCCTCTTTCCACCTCTGTAAAACAGGGATATTTATTTTTATGCTGTCTAAACATTACATGATTTAAGCGATATAGGAAACTGCTTTTAGAACTATGAAGTAATGTACCTGAGCAGTTTTATTAACTGAACTGAGACAAGACTTCAAAGGAAGAAAGCAGATGACTGCCCAAGGGACCAGAAACTGTAATGTTGTCCACTCAGTAGTTTCCCTGCCTGGATGGATGGCTTCTTTACATGATTATGGGTATCTGAATGTCTCCCAGCTCATCTGCACTACCTTGTCTCCTGATACCTTAGAGGTACAAGGACTTCTAGCTATAAACAGCCTGTCTCCAGGATAGGGGGAATATGGATTACTCCTGCTTTAGTCTTCACTAACTGAAACAGACTTTGAGAAATATTTCTTTGGTGTTCCAGAAGTAAGATTCTTTGTATATAGGTACAAAAGCAAAAGTCCTTCTGAAATGCACAGCGAGAGTGTCTGAAAGGGACACCAAGAGAGTTTAGACTAAAGGATTCCACATGTCCTCCTCTATCTTACCTTGCTAACAATTGTAGTTTCAGAAGGAATAGTAAACAAAGTGTTTTGGAGCAGAGAGTGCTCACATGTGACAACAAATAGCAAGTTTCAGATGCAGGAAGTGCTGAGAATCACATGCAGTGCCAGTGACAAAGCGTATCAGCCTAGGGACGGCACAGTAAAACTGAAACCCCATTCACAAGTTGCAACTTAGGAGGGGGAGTCTGACGTGGATGTTGATGTAGCCAGTACCCTATGACAAAAGAGATGGAATTTCCATTTCTCCATTCTTCCCTGATTCACTCACATAGTCAACTGCTCACTCACACAGAGGCAACCACTGTACCACTTTCCTTGTATATTTTCGTTCTAGGATCCAGGCTAAAGAATCATCTGTGAAACCAGGATGTGATGATCCTAAGACAGGAGAATCAGATCTGTGCCCTTCTAACAGCCTCTTAGAGCTAGCACACCAAAGTGTCGAATGATTCATAGTCCCTTGGTCAAGTTCAATGTCAATGAAGTGGTGAAGAATCCTTCTCCAATGGTGCAGGATTGGTATGGATAGAGAAAGGATGTAGATATTGCTTGATAAACAGTAATGTATCCACTCTTGGAGTAGAACATGGGTTTAAAGGGACTCCCATTCTCCCAGCATCCTGTTGAGATGAATGCATGTACCAGCTGAGAATACACAATGGGACAATTCCCAGACAGGAGGCTCTAAGCATCCACTAGTCTGTGTGTTAAGGCATGTACCTGGGAACAGCCTAACCTGTGAATAATGAGCTTTTATGTTCTAATGTTAAATGTGCCAAGAACTGCCTGAGAAGGCCAATCTACAGAAGCCACTATTTAATAGGAGTTTTGATCCCAGTCAAAGAGAAAAGTATGTACTAGACCCATGGGAAACCTCACTCTGACGCACTTGGTTCCAGAAAACATGAATTTCCACAGCATCCCTGTTGAACAAGGCCCATATTGGCTCCTCTCTTTATATCACTGTGTAATTGGGAGAATGCTGGCCTTTCTGCCATAGTTATTAGACACACAAATTGCTATTTAGTCTGTCCACTATAAAGCCTTCAGCTCTGTGAATGCCTACAATCTCCAATCAGACCTTTGCCTCAGGTTGCCCCAGTTTTAGTTCCTTCAGTTCTGAAGACACAAGACAGGCTCTGAGTGGTTTCAGTAATTTCCTCATCTCTTAGGTTAAACAAGGAGAGAAATGCTTTTCTGCTTCACAGTTAAAGGAAGTGACAAGCCACACCTCATTGATATGGTCTGCACAGATTCTCTCTACAGACCTTGTAGCCTCAGCACTACAAAATCTGGAGATGAAGACCAGATCAGTCAGCACTCCCACCTTGCTTTGAGATATGGAGCTACTTGACCCAAACCCTATCAATGTAAGTTATAAACACCTTCATTGAAAATGTTCTTATATTAAGGCTTGATAGAGATGGAAGATGGTATAAAATGTTCTTGATTATCTTCTATTACTTTGTGCATTTGTCAAAATGTCCTTTCTAATAAATAAAAAAGATGAGAGTGCCTAAAGAATCAAACCAAGCCTCTCTAGGGAGACAATACTTTAGCAAAGACTTGAAGGAAAGAGAAGGAGGAAGTTTGTTACAGGCCCAAGGGACGGCTAGTGCAAAGCCTTCAACGAGTCTGTCATTTTCTAGAAACGGGCAGGAGTTCTATAGGAGCAGAAGGAGGAGGGTGAAAGGCAGAGGAAGAGGGACTGAGAGCAGAAATTCAGGGTAAGGTCCTGTGGGGTCTTGCGGCCATAGTGAAGGTGGCTACAGGAAGATTTAAAGGATTCTACAATGGAGAGTAATTCACACTTTTATGTATTATTTTTATTAATTTATTTGCAAGTGTGTATGTGTGTGGAGCGAATGTGTGCCCCTGTTCATATGGGTTTACATATGTGCATGCAGGTCCGTGTTTGCCTGTGTGTGTGTGAATGCATGTGAAAGTCAGGAGGCAGCACAGAGGGTCTTCCAGTATCACCTTCATCTTTGTTTCTTGAGGCAGAGTCTGTCATTAAATCTGGAGCACAGCAACTGACTGTCTGCTCAGCAAGCTCCGAGGAGCTGTCTGTCTCTGCCTCATGCTCACCCTAGCAATAGAGATATAGACACTTTTACATGGGTGCTAGGGACCTGAACTCAGATCCTCATGCTTGCAAGGCAGTCACTTTACTGCTGAGCCAACTCCCCATCCCTAATTCACTTTTCAAAGGTCATTCTGAGACTGGGATTGTAGCCTAGAAGTGGAGTACTTGCCTTCTATGTTTAAGGTCCTGAGATTAATCACCAGCACTGATTTAAAAATAAAGACTTCTATACTCATTGTGTGGAGATGCCTACACTGAGGTTAACATGGACAAAAGGGACATTTGCTATGGTCCAAGAGAAGTTGTGTAAGAGAGAGACTATCAGATCTCCTTCATGTCTTACAAGGAAATTGAATCTCAACTTCATTTGCCATTAGATATTGTCATTGATTGTGCGTGCATGAGTCTCTCTGTGTCTGTCTGTCTGTCTGTCTGTCTCTCTCTCTCTCTCTCTCTTTCTCTCTCTCTGTGTGTGTGTATGTGAGTGTGTGTGTGTGTGTGTGTGTGTGTGTGTGAGAGAGAGAGAGAGAGAGAGAGAGAGATCATGAGCAGCATGTTCTCTTCCTCTCTCTGCACATGTGCTATAAGCAAGACACTGAAGAATTGCAAGACACAAGCCACTCCTCTCCCAAACCCCATAGAAAGAAAAGCTTCTTGTCAATCAGGAAACCTACATCATACTCTAATCGGAGGGGAAATCAGTATTTATTGTGTGAAACAACCAAAATCAAGAGGTTTGTTTGTTGTATTCACAGAACTAGAGAGGATGCTGCAGAGACACTGGGGAGAAGTGACCACATTTAGGAGACCTGACACTTTGAGAGTTGAGGCTCCAGAGGCAGAGCTAAGAAATGATACATCTTAGCTCTGATTTTCAAAAGCCTCCTAAAAAGAGGATGTATCTCAGTTTGGCAGTTGTTAAAAATGAGACTCAAAGAAGTCACACAGGTAACAAATATCAGTGGCAGAATAAGAGTTACAGGACAGCTTCTGCCTGTGCTGCTCTGTGGCTGATCTTAGGGAATGGTTACTTTTTGGAGAAAATAAAATATGGAGAGTAAAGACTACCAAGTACTCTGATTCTCTCTGTGGAAGAAAAAACAAGACATCAGAGAAGAGAGCCTCCAGTCTGCACTGCCCCTGGGTGATGCCTAGTAGGCTCTCTGCTAGAATTCAAATATACTTATACTTGTGCTGTAGACTGTGATCAGGACCCAGGATTTGATCATCTCCAAACACCCAGGCACGGGAAGCCTCAAGGCAGAGCTCCACAAACTCATTCAGCATATGCTCATGGAATAATGGTGGTTGGGTGAGGCATGAGATGAACATCTGTCCAGGATTGATACCCTGTGATGCTGGAATCCATTGAAGTGAACACATTATCCCAAAGGTCCACTGGTTACAGAATACTGACATCCTTGGTGCACGACCACTCAATGGTCTGTGAACATAGATCAACTCAGGCCTCCTTCACAGGCCACAGATGCAGTGATTCTCAGGCATGTGGCTTCCTCTCTGTTAAAGGAACTGTATACTGAAAACTGGACAGGAGAACTCATCTTGGCAATAGTCTTCTTCTCACTGCAGTCCTCCCTGAAGGATATTCATTTCCACCTCAAGCACATGTAATGCTGGCCACTGTCATTGCTCAGCTGGCAGGTGTCCTTCTCACAGAAGAGAAACACGAGTGTGTCTGTCCATGCCAAGCAGAGTGACAGCCATGCCAGGCTCTCAGAGGGATGCAGGGATTTATGGCCACATCTCCCTCTTTGCATTTCTATTGCATGGCTCCTGAAGGAGAAATCCTTTTCTTTAAGACATGAGCACTGCTGGGGAGGAAGATGGAGGAGGAGAAGGGCCTGCAAAAGACACTGAGACAGATATAATTTAGCTGTAAAAACATGCAGATGGAGAGAAAGACCGTCATTCTAGAAGGGAATCCTTTGATCAGTCCATTGAGTTTGGTTCAGTCTTTTGCTGAAGCTCTTGACCTATAGGTCCATGAGTGGAATAAAATCACCCTCCCCTCTGCTCAGTAGACTGTGTCATGTGTTGAGAACTACCCACTCTTTTCCCACCCAGGCCATATTTCCTTTCAAATAAAGTACACACTTTCCCACCTTACTGACTGCAGGTATAGTTGAGAGACTTGCTTGGGGGAGAAATACATGTGAATTGATGTCAGTCATGTCTGAAGAGAAGCTTCAAATATACCTGTGGGATTCTGCTCTTCTCTTTTTGTTTCTGCCCTCAACTATAACAGTGTGACCCAGAAAACAGTTACTCCTTTTAGTCAGGATACAGAGTACAGTTCAGTATGCTGGGTGGTTATAAGCCTTTGGAGCTGTTTGTTACCACAATGGAAGCTAATACAAACAACCACTCCATGTGCTAGAAAGATTTCCCAAATATTACCTCACTATATGGGTGAGCACACACATGTGCTAGTGCACGGGAGGAGGAGGAAGGACTAGCAGATACATTTCATTTTCCTCAGAATCAAGTGCAGAGACTGAAACGGGGAAAGTAAAGGATAACTCCACAGCCTCACAAAGTTCCAAGCCTGGCCTCGGCTTTATAACCCAGAGTTCTTTCATATCTCACAGCTTCCTAGCCACACAAAGTCCATTCCATTCTCTCAATAACATGATCCCTAGGGGACTCAGCTAAGAAGCCTACAGCCCACTCCCATCTAGAGACCTGGACCCTTTTGCTAAGAAGAGTACATCCCCAGTACCCACAGTCTTAAGTTAAGAGATAATGAAAAGCTCCAGGAAAGACTCTGGCCTGTCAGTCAAAAACACTCATGTCAGTCTCACCTCTGCTCCTCATTAGCTGTGACCAGAAGGCAACTCACTTAACCTTTTATCAGAATTGCAATAAGGATATTTGAACTCTCTCCTCTTTCAGAGATCCTGTAGAAACCAAATGAAGTAATGAACAGGTATGAGCGTGCACCGCCTGTGGCAAAGTTCTGTGAAAATGAGAGCAACTGTGTGTATTGTGGGCCTTGAGAAAGCTGAGAATCAATGACAGGTATTCCTCCATGGTCAGCATCCCAATGGAATTCATGTCTCTGGTGTTTATGACCAAACAGTGGGGGGCACCAGGTTGGTCCTCAGCATTGATCCAGCCAACCAGAGAGTGAAAGTCGAAAGGATGCATGCCATGTCAAAGGGATTATTTGGCAGGCTTGGAAAGGCTGGCAAAAAGCCATCCTGAACAATAGGTCTCAAGATGACAGAGCAGCTCAGCAGGCAACAAAAGCAAAATGGCTAACCTCACAGACTGAGAGGGATTCACTCCTTAGTTCGCTCAGCAACCATTTCAAGGTCCTCTTTGTGTTTCCTGTCCCACACTGAAATGGTGGGAAGGCATCTTGAAGAGAGTTTCTCTTCCTTCTGGGAATAGACACAAACATAAGGCTTCATCCCAGAGGGGACATTAAAGCCTAATATTGTGAAGATTCCATTTGAGTTGGCCTTAACTCCATTAGGCTGGAGAGTAACATCTTAACTCTGGATCATACTTCTTCAGAGACGGATTCTCATGTGTGTGAGAAACAACACACAAAATCTCTCTCTCTCTCTCTCTCTCTCTCTCTCTCTCTCTCTCTCTCTCT
>NW_021620939.1:119046-138101 GCF_004785775.1 Grammomys surdaster | reverse complement strand
TCTCTCTCTCTCTCTCTCTCTCTCTCTCTCTCTCTCTCTCTCTCTCTCTGTGTGTGTGTGTGTGTGTGTGTGTGTGTGTGTGTGTGTGTGTGTGTGCATATAAGAAAGAGTACCTGTGAATGGGTGTGAGTTGAGGTAAGAAGGTGAGGTTGTGTGACTATGCGTCTGTGTGATGAAGTGTAGGTAATAGATGAATTGGAACATGAGGGGAAGAATAGAAGAATAATCCTTAACAGAGAGGCCACATATTCTTCTGCAGTCACAGGACAGAGGCTCTTTGAGTCTCTTTTCTCTCAAGAAAGTTAGTCTGCCACAATGACTTTTTCCATGCAATTAGAACAAAGAAATGCCTCATTGTAGTCTGCCTTCTTGTCCTGTTTTTGCTTTGCTTTGTTACACACAGCCACGGGCATGTTAGCTCTGTCCACTCCTTGCCTGCTAGTGAACAGACTACCCTCAAGGAGAAAAGACAAATAACTCAGGTCCCACCAAATTCAGTCCTAGACAATCTGTACCCAAGCAAGTTTGTGGAAAACATAAAAACGTGACATAGTTTCAGATGATTCTTTCTAATATAACAAGTCTGAAATGGAAATGTTGGCAGGTCGCGGAAAATTAGTAACTTGGATCTAGGGAAGCCACTGTGGAGCTCTCTTCACACATGCTCTGGCATAGTTCAGCTTTATTTTAAATTTTGGAGATGCCAGAAGAGCCTGGCTTCTTTAAGAAAAGACTCCCGAGGAAGGTATACAACACTGTGCCGTATTGTGCAGGTTCTGATGCCCAGTCGTCAGCGTCTTGGAAGGTCTATTCATCAGCAAAGGTAGGCAGAGGAGTGGAGGGCATGGGCAGAGGACAGAGAGCTGCAACTTCCTGTCACTGACTCAGTCCTTAGGTAACCACAACCTGATTGGAAGAGGAATCAGACTGTGAACCACAGAAGCTTTCCATTTTCTTTGTACTCTGACCACAAAAAGAAAGGAAACAAAAGTCATTTGTCTAAGAAACTTGGAGAGAGACAAAAAAAAAAAAAAATGGAGAGATCCTATGCAAAAGCCAGCCAGGAGGAACACATGTGTGGACACGGTCCTGAGGGGCAGGCTCAGGACAGGCAGGAGCTGGAAAGAGAGTTAAAAGGGGTTCCGAAGAATAGGGAGAAAACGAGGTCAAACAGCAATTAATGAGAGAATGTGTTCAAAGGCACCAAGCTGTGCCCCACTGTTCCAGTTCCTTCCAGGCCCCCTTGAGCCCTTGAACTCATTCACCTCCTATGGGGTGACATTAATTAATGCATCCTGATGTTCTTTTAAAAGATTTCCTTTTTATGGGAGAATTGTAACAGGCTGGCTTGCCACTGAACTACCAGCTAGTTACACCTGGAAAAGAATATCCTAGCCCCAGGCCCATCCCAGGCTGAGCTCTCCATGGGTAATCTTGACAGTAGCCAACTCAGTCATCCTGGGCTTTCACGATAGAAGAAAGATGTGGTGGAAATAACAGAAATAGGAGACCCCATAGGGTGGCCTTCCAAGTATACATGTCATTAGATGGGGGGAATGTAACATGTTTAAACAAGGAGGATTTGAGAGTTGTATTGTCATAGAGATAACTTTAAAATTAGTGTTAGGTGAAAATGTATGAATAATAGTATTACATGTAGACTACATGTTCTTGGATTCTGACAGGCTGAAACCATAGTATTTTGGTAAATAGAATACAATTGAGGCAGACAGAGAAGCTTCCAGAGTCCCACCCTGTCCAGATTCTATCTTATGCAGAGCATGTACAGGAATCTCTGAGATCCCTTTCCCACAAACCTCAGTGATGCTCTGACATCTCCCAAGCAGAAGAGCTTGTTGTAATTACCCTGCAAGCATCCTCTTTCCTATATAGGCTCTTTGACTTACAGGATATGTCTCCTGCTAGTTTAGAATGCTCTTCATTTTGAAACCACAACAAAACTACATTTTCTACTCTTGGGACAGTTGCCTGGGTGGGACACCTTTAAAACCTTTGTTTTTTAGTATTTTGGAGAACACACACTGTACACTATTTCCTATCTAGCCACTGATTAAATTCAACATTGTAGTTTGCCCAAATTCTAATTTAGAAAAAAAAAATTGGTCAATAGAGTTTGAGTTTGGATTAATGGATGGATGGATGGATAAGTGGGTGGATGGGTGGGTGGGTGAGTGGATGGGTAGGTGGGTGGATGGGTGTGTGAGTGGATGGATGACTGAGTGGGTAGAAGCATGGACACTACATGACACAACCTTCTTCTCCTAACATACAGATGTGACTTGCTTCTCATGTTGGCTAGATCTTGCATAACCAAAACTGTATACCTTTTCTCTCCTGTTAGAATCTCTACAGCTGTAGAATCAGCAGCCAGGACCCTAATAGGGTTTTGAATGGAGCAGATTGGGGTCCTTTTGAAAAACGTTGAGCCAGCTCTCACAGAGCCCTGCTGGCTCACAGAGCTAAAGTGAGCCAAGGGAGTCCTACCAGCCTGGTTATGGGTTCTCTGGTTCTGGAAGCCAATTGCCCTGTCTTGGTTCCTACCACAGACTGTGATGACATTTTCTAGACTTACCCATTGCCTCTCACTCCATATGCCATTTTAGTTCCCTTGGCCAAAACATGTTCTCTGTAAACGACTGAAAGAAAGTCATTTATACCAAAGAGTAAATGTTTCATGGGGCTTTGAATAGTACTTCTTTCTCTCTAGAACTTCTGTAATTTAAAGGAGACTTCATCTTAAGTGAAAAACAAAAACAAAGGAATATCAGATATGGTAATTTAGGTAGTTTAGCCTTGACTCCTTCTGGCTGGGCTTGAAGACCTGCCCAGGTCAGGTGTCAACACTACTCTTTCATCCTTTAGGTGACTATATTCCTCTATTTCTCATTTCCAGACAGACTTGGGCCCTGAATCATGTGACTTCCCAAATAACATGAGTGACCAACCAATACTATGACTGCCTAGTCCCCATGAACTTTATTCTATAGTGGCCACGCCTCCCCAAACCACCACAATTTTGTCTGATGGTTTGTTTTATATATACATCCTACTCTCTGTGCAGGAGGGTTGGTCAACTTCCCCCAAGTGGATTTCAAATCTCAATTTGAAATCTGTTAATACAATGAAAGTGATGGTTTCCTGTCAGACCATTTCTTCTTTTATTATTTTCATCAAACCTATATCACATGGTCATCATTCCATTATGCTCTCTATGAGAACTCTAAACTTCCAGCTAGACCCCTTTGTTTTTCTTGCTCTGGGTTGGACATGGTTGCTTGGTTTTACTGGGAATGTGCCACCATGGGTCAGATCTGTTCAGCAAGGATTCATGATGATCATCCTCAGACAGATGCTACGACCATCCACCAAGCACACCACTTTTCTCTTGTCAATGCTGTGATGCGCCCCCTTCCTTATTTGCCTCCCTCAACCCTCTGACTTCCCCCAAGCCCTCTCTTTTGTCTCTTGGCTTGCAACCCTGCTTCCTTCTTCACAAGGAACATCGGGTCCATTACACAGAGCGAGCTTGCCCTCCCACTACCAAGCGCAGCAGCCCACCCACCTCCCTCCTGTTCCCTGGCCTTTTCCCCTCCCACCAATCAGGTCTGTCTTGTCTCCATGCCTCATGATCCAGCTTCTAGTTTCTCAGGAAACCTACACAAAAACTTACCCTTTTTCTTCCCTGCCCCCTCCCAACTGTACTTTCCCAAATGGTGTTTAAATAATCATGAGTTTTTCCTCTTAAAATTAGCCCTGTTCCTCCTCGAATATACCAGCCACCATCCTTTAAATTAAACTTCCTGAAATGAATTACTCCATGCTTTCTGTTTACTGTGCTGACCCACACTCTTCTCATCAGGCAGGCTTGGCAGTCCATCACTCTCCTGAAACAGCCCTTGCTTTGCTCACTAGAGCTCTCTATATCCCAGGTCTAAGGGGAAAGTTTTAGCCCTCAGTTACTGGCCCAGTTGGACACAAGCTGCTTCTAGTTCATCTTTTCCATTTATTCTACTAACACATACTTCCTGTTCCTAGCTTTCTTAGCAACCTAGTCTTTGTGGACTTTTCTCCTGTTACCAACTACTCAGTATTGGATATTCTCAAAACTTGGTCCTGGACTCCATTGTCTCACATACTACACTCTCTTTCCCTGTGAACCATGAACCTCAGGGATTCAGACTCTAGTTGACCCAGAAGAACTCTGAAGTCTACTTTCAACTTGGGACTTCAGTTCTTTCACACTATTCAGCCTGGCTATCAGGTCTGACCTGGAATGACCTGAAGAGAGGCCCCACCTCTATCCCCTGTATACCCTAACCCATGATGTCTGGGGATCAGAGTGTTTCTCCTGCATTTCGAAGTCTGGTTGACTGTGGTGTCCAGAAGACTGCCTAAAACCCAGGATAAGGGATTCTCTCTGTGTGTGATCATTAAAGGTTATACTTTTTATTTAGCAAAGTTGTTATTTTAGCAAAACTTCAAGTTCCTTAGTATAGAGAAGATAATGTCTAACATTCATATTGCATTAATTATACAAATTATTAAGCAGCAGGCATAACACAATGCCCACCACATAGGCTGTATTCCTAACAGCAACTTCATGATTATTGTTCTTTTATTTGACCTTGATGACTCTATTACATTTTTCCCTGGGCTGATCCTAAAAACATTTCTACTATTGCCAAGTCTTTTGTAGGCTGAAAATCAACTTCTCTATACATCTTGCTAACAAGATCATACTCTGTGCTGTTCTTTAAGGTTCTCCTCTAGTAGCCAGGGGGCCTGCTATAGAGAGATATACAGGCCTCTCTTCTGAGGGCCAAGGATTGCCTGGCTCTTTATAGAGCCCGACAGGATGCTTTAAACTGAGGATGCTCCCTCCGTTATCCATCCCATTCTTCTTACTCGTATTCTTATTTCTCTGTTTATCTCAGGATAACAATATCCACAAGTCTCTTCTCCTAGACCCCAAACAAAACATTTTGTAAACTTTATCCATTTCTTTTTATCAACAAGCTTCCTGGGTGACAGCTACACCCATGTCACATCCTCTCCTCAGCCCCTTGCCTATGTCCCCTGTGTTCTTAAGACTTTCCTTTCTTACACAGTCAACTGTCTGTGTCAATCTCACAGGCCTTTCTGTCCCATTCCATTTTAAAGGCCTATGTCCTCTTAAGGGGGTCCTTTTGAGCTGTCTATTTCTAGGAGGATCTGGTTCACTTCTGTACTTAATTCCTCCACCCCAGATTTCATTATATCTACTCTAAGTAGAGCCACCGTGCATCTTATCTTTTTTTTTTTTTACTTTTTTATTATTTATTTATTTTATTTATTTATTTATTTAAATGTTAATCAAAAGCTTTATAAATTTGGCAATGCTCAATAACAAGATGCCCATACAATCAGAAGTGTAACCCAATACCCAACCTAGATATACCAACTACCTTTGACTGGCGGAGACACACGAATATCCACCTCCATGTTCCTCTCTTCTCTCTCTCTCTCTCTCTCTCTCTCTCTCTCTCTCTCATCTCCTAGCTCCTCCTCTCCTGCATCTTACCTTTTTTATATTGTCAAATGTTCAAAAAATATTTCATTTCTTTATGTTAATTACTTTGATTTCAACCCTTAACTCTCATGTGGTTTGTTTGGCGATTCCTACCCTCAGTCATTTTGCATTCCCTTCTTCCTTAGGACTTATATTACCAGCCTTTGGTAGGGCATGGGGATAGCTCTGCTAGTGATAGGGGACTGATGTGTTCTGGATCACCATTGAGAATCCCACCACCTCCAGTTCCATGATCCTCTCTTACCCACTGTGGTGGTTTGAATAGGCTTGGCTAAGGGAGTGGCACTATTTGGAGGTGTGGCCCTGTTGGAGGAAGTGTGTCACTGTGGGCATGGGCTTTAAGACACTGTCCTAGCTGCCTGGAAACCAGTCTTCTCCTAGCTGCCTTCAGATGAAGATGTAGAACTCTCAGCTCCTTCTACACCATGCCTGCCTGGATTCTGCCATGCTCCCACCTTGATGATAGTGGATTGAACTTCTGAACCTGTAAATCAGGGTCAATTAAATGTTGTTCTTATAAGAGTTGCCTTGGTCATGGTATCTCATCACAGCAGTAAAACTAACTAAGACACTCACCTCCATGGGGAAAGCTTTGGCTAAGCTGAGAGTCTGACCGCTGTAAGCCACATACCTAGGTCCTCTGGTGTTTGGACCATTGAAACAGGAAGTGAGACACAGCTGTTGCTTCACTCCAGGGCCATGGACCTTTCCTTGGAGCTAACTCTGCTCAACCATTGGGAAACTGTTCCTTTTTCTCCAACTAATCTTTTTCATATAGCCTTGGCTTCACAGACACCCTATCTTGAGGGCCATGAGTAGGGATTCTGCAACCTGGACAAGGAAAGGAAACTGCAGAGGGAAAAGATGAGTCAGGCTCTGAAAGATGTATTCTGGCACCCTGAATTCATGAGGCTGCACTGGCAGATGGGGGAAGGGAGCATATAATTTTTCATTTCCTTTCCACATAGTAGACATCACCAATATATTCATGATGCGAAGATGCGATTATCTTATATTTTCTTTGGTTGCTTCTGTACTTTTAACGTCTCAAAATGAATAACACAATTTAAAAACCTCCAATAAAAATTTATCTTCCAAATAGGCATTTTTTCTATTTCTGTTCCTGCACAGTCTTCCTTGATGATCACCCGTTCTCATGGTTGCCCTTTTCCCCAAAGCACAGGTGACCCTCAAAATGACCTTCCTGCCTCCAGATCATTTCTTACATGTCAGACCATCATATGCAGACAATTTAGACATCTTTATTTGCATATCTGACAGTATCCCAAGCTCATTTGGCTACTCCTGACACAGGGACCCCTGTGCACACCCCTACAATCCATCACAAGCCATCTCAGCTTGACCTCAAAACCTGTCAAATCAATCTCTTTCACTCCACCTCTTTTTCCATCCACTAATTCAAGTACCCACCTTCATCCAGAAAACATTACCCTGAATTTTATTCCCCCAATATGTGCTCTACTCAGCAGTCTAAATGAGACTGTTAAGCCCTCCATCCCATGACCCTAGGACCTCCATAGGATCCTCTCTAAACTTCAAGTGCTGGCACAGTTTGAATTCTGTTTCTGCTTCACCAGTCCTGCTCACACACATACTTCAGCTATCCTCATTTCTTTAAGACTCTCAAATAGATCACACTCTTTCTCACTTCCATGGCCACTCCTCTGCACAAATACCACCCTTTCCGAAAAAAAACAAAAAACAAAACAAAACAAAACCCACATGGTCTCTTTCTAAACCCTCTTCTTCACTTAACAATGATGATAGGTCCTTTGAATGTCGAGTTCTTGTTAACAACCTTAAATGGTCTCCATTCATCTTGGTGCAAGACTCCAAGGACCGCACATACTCACAGTTACTGCTCAACCTAATCTGTGCAAGTCTCAGCATCTGCACAGCCCAGAGTTCTTTCCTATTTCAAGGCTATGGCTTATTGCTGTCCCTCTGCAAGTCTTATCTCCTCATTGTCACCTGGATTCCTTCCAGGTTTTAACAGAAATGTGATGTATCCAGAGGCCACTCTCCTGAGTTCCTGTGATGTATCCAGAGGCCACTCTCCTGAGTTCCTGTGATGTATCCAGAGGCAATCAATTGGGCCTACAATAGATGTTCAGTGTATGCTTGAATGAAAATTTAAATGTTGAGTGTATAATTTAGGGGCCATCCTTACCCTTTTCCTCCCTGATCCAATCATATCTTCCATTGTCCTTCCTTCAAAATCATCCCATCCCTCAGGCTATAAGGTCCTAACATTTCCTTTGACTTCTAAATAAGTTTCTTCTCTAAATAAGTATGACATGCATCTCCTCTTTTCTATTCCTAATACCAGACCCAGGTTACATTTTATTCAGATTATTAATATTGCTTCCTAGCTGCATACCCTCTGATTCCAGTCTCTTCTCCTCAGGCTTAGCAGATTGGTTTCTGTGAAGTTCAGACAGACCTCTTTCTTCAAATCCCCTACCCTTTTACACAAATAAAAATCCAAATGGGGCATTATGCAGCAATTAGAAAGCAACAGATTAGATTCAAGCATATCGACATGAGTGAGTCTTAACAACATATTGTTTAGTTGCAAGAGTAAGAAATGAAATGAGATTATATAACGCAATGCCATTTACATACATTAAAATACATTCAGCAAAACTGTAAACATTTTGTAAAAATGTAGGCAAGCAAAAAGACAGAAATCAAATGCAATAATAATGCAGTTGCCGATGGGGAGGAGACGATGAGGAAGTGATGGAGGAAGAAGAAATAAATAAAGGAAAGAAGAGAGGGTCTAGCAAGCACAGGCGATGATAAACGGGCCATGAACTGAGAGAAGAACAGATTCCATTTGCAACAGCAAGATTCACAAAGAACTAAGAAACAATAAAACAAGTCTCATCTCTAACAAGTGAGATTCAATTCACTCTTACATTTGTTTTCATAGTGCTTAAAACATTTCCTTGCATATCATTTGGGTGTCAATAGATGCACATAAAGTTTATTTGTGTGAGCTAGGCAAGCTGTGTGACATGTCTCAGCACTGAGTCAACAAAACAATTCGTGTCCTCAACTTACACAGCCAGAAACAAACTCCCCAGAACTGGCTTCTCTACTGAGCCATTTCTTGCAAATTGTTGCTTTCGCTCAAGCACAGCAACTCTCTTAACAACGTGAGCTCACAGCACAACTATTTCTGTTTGAAAAATCCGATAAACAACCCTGAGCATATTCTACAGCCACAAAGTGCATGAAAACAGTGTTCTAATTTTATCGCACATAGTCAGCTATATCCTACAGGTGCATTCTTTCAAAGGAACTAGACATTCTATTGTCTTTTGAGGGTTACTCTACCTATACAGTCCACTTGACAGACTGTAGAACCCAAGTGGGACTGCAGTCTTGGGAGCCATGGGCCACTTGGAGACCAGCTTTGCTGGTGGGTTGCGGGTTTCAAGGAAAGGTGATGTGGTAGTTGGTCTGCTACACCCTACATGTTTCCTTCCATCTTACACAGAACTGAAAAGCATGAGCAGTTGATCATGGCCCCAGTTCCATCTGAGTCTGTAAGATATTAAGAACTCTAGCTTGCCTTAACATGAACATGAAGTGTTCTCATAAACTTTTATGTAAAATCTACAGGCAAAATCAATCCTGGTAGGGAACCCAAGCTCTCATAGCCCTTGACTCTGGCTAATGAAAGTGTTAATGGTTCCAATAGACACTGTAAAATAAATAGTCATAAAAGTTTGCCTAGCACGCTGTTATATGGTCTCATAAAATCTGCAAGGCAATTACTGAATTATGAGCTGCCCTACCCACCTCCCCAGATGTCAAGGTTAACACAAATGGAGGTGACAGAGGAGTCCAGAAGGATCCTGGTTAGAGTGGCAGCTGACACTGATCTAGGCCATGCTATGGCTCTGTCCTACCCTCAGTTTTATGGTCTGTGAAGTGGGCATTTGGCCTCCAGCCACTGAGACCTCTGTTAGTCCCTACTTCTTTGTGTTTTGTACCAGAGGAGAATGTTTGTGTGCCAGGGACAAGCACTGCCTCTATTTGTTTCATTTCTTAGGTTCATTGTGACTAAAAGCAAACTCTATTTGCACCCAGGGCCTACATTTATTCCAAGTTCATGGTAGACAAAGTGCAATGCTGAAACCTTGTTCTTGAGATCTCATTTAATTCTATGCCAATGAAGCATTCACTTCCATTGTCTACACTGTAAATATAAAGAAAGCGATTTCAGACCCTGGGCTTAACCAAAGCAACACAGTAGTTTATAATGGGGACGGTGCTCTGTCCTAGGCAGTGTGGCTCTCTGCCTATGTGTATACTGTGCATCACCAGTACTGCTCCATGAGACAAAGATAAACAGTCTATAGTTTTGCAACCACAAAACACAAGTCAAATAGATGGACAAAGGAATCACTTATGGCTAGCTGTTGAACACTGTACCCAGTGTCCCAGTTTCCAATAGTCCTTACCTGCCTCTGTTCCTTCTCAGTCTGTCCTTATACCTCAAGGAGGAACCGGGATCTCTTACATTGGCTTGATACTATGCAGTTTATAAAACACTTGGATAGATCACTGCAAACGGTTATTAAAATGGCATCAGGGCAATCAGGCCAGGTTTTTGGTAGAATGAAGTTCAGCTTGCTTTCTTCTGATGTTTCCTCTTGAGTAAATGCAGGTTGTACATTTGTAGGGATGCCAAGAACTGACAGCATGTCCAGTTCAGTGCATCCCATCAAGAGGCACCTGGAGTTGATTTGTTCCATTACTCAGGATGTTAGTTTTGATTGCTGGGTGAAGGTGGTACCTGCCAGCTTGCTTCACTGTGAAACCTCCTTCTATATAAGTGAGGGAACATATTTTGAAACTATATAAATATCTCCTTTCTTACCATTCTTTTAGCTACTCATTTAATGTCCACTGATGAATATCATATGAAAACTTAGTGCTGTAGTAGGTAGGCAAATAGATGAAAGGATGAAGGAGGGAAGGAAGAGGAAACCATAATAAAGCGACCATGAGAGTTTGGGAACATGAAAGAGTTCCTATGATGGGCTGGAGAGATGGCTCAGTGGTTTAGAGCGCTGACTGCTTTTCCATAGTTCCTGAGTTCAATTCCCAGCAACCACACAGTGGCTCACCACCATCTGTAATGGGATCCAATGCCCCCTTCTTGTATGTCTGAAGACAGCTATAGTATACTCATAAAGAATTAAATAAATAATATTTAAAAAACAATAAAAATAAAAAATATTAAAATTTTTGTATGAATTCTTTGTACTATTTCTACAATATTTTATAAGTGTGAAACTGTTTCTATCACAGAGCTGACAGAAAGGCTAAATAGCCAGACATAGGACAGCTAAAAACTACTTAAAGTGTACTCAAAATTTCACTGCAAAATCTGTCTCAGACTTAGGACTCACTGTGGTTCCTAAATCCTAGAAACAGCCAACATCCCTCCTGACTCCACAACACCAAAGGGCAGGACTAGAGCAAGTTGACAATTAAAATTCCCTACCATTTGTGGCATTGATGAACGTGAATGCGTGCGTTCTCCAGTAGCAGACTCAGCAGGCTGCAGGGCATCTGGACAAGTAAACATCTATTGCTTTCAGATGCATCCATCTGTAAGCTCATAAGATAGGCATGAGTTTAATACCTCTCAGTAAGTGGAGACAGTTTATCAATAAGATGGGAATAAGTTCTTCAAGTATGAGCCCAAAACAAAACAAAACAAAAACAACAAACAAAAAAATTACCTGTTATGGTTCAAATGTGAAATTGTCCTACAGGCTCATGGGATTAAATACTTAGTTGTCATTTGATAGCAGTTGTTAGGGGATAGTTGTGGGACCTTTGGAGTAGAGCTTCATTGGAGGAACTGTCTCAGGACGGCTGGCCTGGAGGCTTGTGGCCTGGCCTGTTTCTTGTTTGGTATCTGCTTCCTACACTGCCTAGATCTGACCAACTGCTGCAGCAAAGCCACCTATACCCATTCTACAGCAATGATGGACTAGCGCCTCTCAAACCTTGAGCTAAAATACACATCTCCTCCCTTATGTTTCTTCCCAATGTGTGTTTGGTCACAGTGATGAGAAAAAGTAGCCAAAGGGGACAACAGGTCTTGAGAAGTGGGGCTGTGTCTGTGATAAACCTGACGTGTTATCCAGAGGCTTTCAGATTTGCTTTGCGGGAGGAATGTGGAAATGGTTGGCTCTGTGGACAGTGAAGGCCTTAAGAGGAGGCTTAAGAAGACCAAGAATGTTGATAACAGTTTCCTAGGGTGTTTTGATGGGAGTTGAAAAGTTGAGACAGTGAAGGCTAGCCCCAGGAGTTTCAGAGGGAAATAATGACTCAAAGAAAGCTTTTAATTGGGGCTGGCTTAAAATTTCAGAGTTGTAGTCCATTACTATCATGGTAGAAAGCATGGCAGCACATAGGCAGATATGGTGTTGAAGAAGTAGCTAAGAGTTCTATATTCAGATTGAAAGGCAGATTGTCTTTTGAAACCTCAGAACTCATCCCCAGTGGCACACTTCCTCCAACAAGGCCACACCTCCTAATCCCTTTCAAATAGTGTCACTGCCTGATGGCTAAGCATTCAAATACAAAAACCTATGGAGGCCCTTGTCATTCAAACCACCACAACTATGTTCTGGAAAAAAACAAAAAACAAACAAACAAACAAACAAACAAACAAACAAAAACCTGACTTGAGTTCTGCCTCTGACCTAAAAACTTGAGCAAGACTCGATTGAAAATTAATAAGCTTGCTTGTTTGGTAAACAAAAATTCAAGGCAGCATAGAATTTATGTTGTAGTATTGCTCATAGTGACAAGGAGAAACAGCAGAAGGGTGACGCAGAAATAGAGGGAGAAAGGAGTGTGCACACAGTTACAGTTGCAGACAAGGACAGAGTGGGTGCCTATAAAGCAGTTGTGACTATTGCAGAGATTGGTCCATTAAGAAGAAATTCATATTTTGGGTCAGTAGGAAAAGTACTGTGAAGGCAAGAATTCATCCATCAAAGGCTTATGCTTGTAAAAATGAAGGTTCATTTGAAAGGAGAGCCTGAACAGAGGATACCTCATGTGTGACATGTGCACACTGGTGGGAAATGGCTACCAACAGAAGTATCTTCACAGGTTTAGCCACAAAGGTACCTGGCAGCCACTGCATCTGTGAGGAGGAATGAGCTAAGCACCAGAGTTTAGCACTGTTCATGGCTAGTTTTGCAGACATGCAAGACATAAGAGTGAGGGAGGCTTGTGCCCAGGTTACACAGCAGGGTCAGAGTTCCTTCAGAATGCTTCTGAGGAGATTGTATATGAATCTGTGAAGGTATAGGCTCAGGTGAGATAGAAATAACAAAGATACTGGAAATATCAGAAATATCAGATTCCAAACAAGGAAAGCTGGAGGCACTGAGTGGTGTTAGCTCAAGGAAGAGGTCACATGTAGCATAGGTACTACAGGTAGAGAGGCAGAGCCACCCAGGCCCATTGGAGGAATATGTTGTCACTGTGAGCTCCATACCCTGGACATTGACTTGTTGGGTTTGGTGTTTGCCCCATGGGGTTTGTTTTATTTAGTCCAACTTTTCTTACTGTTTTCATGCATCCTTATTGGATGGGAATGGTTATTTCATGTGTTATTGCAACTTTCAGTTTTGAACCTTTGAACAGCAACGGGACTGGAGGGCTGTGATGACATTTGAAGTTATACTAAGTGCAGTTTGCATGATGAGACAGTCATGAGCCTATGTGTGCCAAGAGTGGAACCTTACTCTTTGACTGTTAAGTGTCCCCTGTAGGCTCCCATGTTTGAAGGTTTGGTCTGCAGCTGATGGTGCCATTTGAGAGGTTGTAGAATCTCCAGGAGGTCAAGGTCCATTGGATGAGATGTGATTACTAGAAGGTGAGCCCTGAGGCTTATAGCATGGCATTGCTTCTGGCCAGTTTCTGCCTCCTGTATCACAGCTGACATCCTCCTTCTGTCTACTCACGATTCCTTCTATTTTCCTATGTAGATGATTTTTTCCTACGTAGCCTGAAAGCACTCACTCATAAGCATCTTCCATGCCAACCTCTGTCTCTGTGTTGTCTCTCTCAGCAGCCCTTTTCCTGTCCTGACTTAAGGTTTAGCTTTTTAGCCACTCACTCTGTGGGACCCTGTTCTATCTCCTACGGCTGCAAGATAGTCCTTCCTGTAACATTGGGCTTTACCTTCAACAGAGATGAGTATCTTCTTTCCATCCCCCACCTTCAGCCTTGATATGGGATCCTCTATCCTGCAAGCCCATCTCAGGTGATGCCTCTTCCAAGCACCATGTGTGGCTTCCCCAGAGAAAGTCCTCTCTCCCTCCTCTGAGTCTTATGACTACCCCCCACTTCCTGATCTAGCACCATATGGTGTCTCCTGAGTTGGTGCAGTAGCTATTGGTGAGTTTAACAATCGATCCTCTCCTTGCCTCCTGTTTATTTACTCCATAGCTCAGGACCTGACACTACAAAACACATTTTCCAGTGTTCAGTCCACTGACTTCTCGCTACAGCCAGTAGCTGAGGGAGATGCATGGCTTAGGGTTCCAAACATTAGAAGAAAGGGGAATTTGAGAATTTTTTCTGCCTCGGATAAGGACATGCTTAGCAAAGAATATGTCCATCCTGCTCTCTGCTCTGATCAGTTAGAACCAGTTCTGAAGTTCCAATCCATCTGTCTCCTGTTCCCTTTGTCTCATCAGGCTCGAGAGCAATGGCTTCTCCTGTTAATCTCTGGATTCCCTGTGTTCAGTTCTTCAAATCTGCTGGACCCACTGTGTGTGTAAGGTTCATTCTCCTACCTGGTATCGTCTTGTCCCTCCATCACTAGGTAAATATTTTTTTAAGGAATCAAATTAAGGCCCAGCATCCAACAATATGTAAACCCTCCTTGTTTGTAAGGAGCTAATAGCAAACACATTATTTGAAGAAGCTCAGAAGGTAACCAAGGTGGCCCCAGCGTCACATTCTCCAGTGTCACTTAGAAAATGCCATGAATGCTGTGTCATTTTGTAGGGAAACCAGCCTTAACCTGCTTAGCACACATTCTTCACCGCTGGGAAAATTCATCCCCCACAGTGTCTCCTGACATGAAAGCTTACAAACTTTTAATGTTGAAACAAAATGTGTTTAACCCAGCTGATGTCTCAAACAATTATCCCCAGATCTTGCTCGTGGTTGGGAAGATAAACAGTAATGGTAAAGCTGTTTGTAAATATTTTGAACAGATGCTAAGTCTTTAATTATTTTTTGCATTAAAAATTGACAACAATCGATATTCCCCTCTGATGAGCTAAGGGTATTTTGCGTGCGTACGAGAGGATATATTCTTTTTAAGAGCAATTACTGCTCTGCAATGACTGGGAAATTGCACTGAGGTTTGAAAGTGTATTCCCAGCTATGCCCAGGGGACTGCAGACAGTAATGCCTACTGTATCATCCACCTTATTTAAAACTTGCAATAGGAAACACAATTCAATCTAGCACATTTCCAAAGGCCAATGGGAAACAGATTGGGCAGCAGAGTCGGGAAATGTAAATGTGATGCCACACTCTATCTGAATTTCTCTGCCTAGATTTTCTTCCTTTTTTTCCCTCCCTTCCCCAAGGCCAGTGGTGCTGACTCAGTAGAGCATTAAACACAAATGTATGGGTTCAGCCCTGACCAGCCATTAATCAAAGTGTAGGCACAAAGACAGCGCCCACAGATTAACAGTCCATTGCAAGGTATCAGACTCTTGTAAGGGAGAAATTAAAGCAGGTTTTTAGAGGTACACAAGGGGACAGGCTATTTCTTATACTCAAAGGTCCTAGATGGTTGAAAAAAATATTGTCAAAAGTCATAATGATGATGATGTGGTATACTTTAAAGATATGCACTTAACAAGTTGATTTGTTTAATGGAGTGAGACAATGATTGTACCTTTGACTCATTTAGAAAAAGTACTCAAAGTCAACATTTGAGACCTCTGTGAATGTGAAGATAGAATGAACGGCTTCCCATCCCTGCCCATACAGCCCCAAAACATCAAGGAAAACCAGCTCAGGTCAAGACTTCAGTCATCTCTATTCTAGTTACATGCCCCGTGGTCCACCTGAGAACCTCAGATGCCCCTGAGAAAAGAATTGGCTTCCCTGCTGCAGTCTCGTGAGGGCTTCCGTTAGGGACCCAGTGCTGTTCAGTCCGAAAGGCAGGTGCTTTCCCCGTCAGATGATGCCTATGTCCTTGGACAAGGGCAGCCTCCTGCTGGAAAACAAAAAACAAAACCTGAACTCTTCCTAGGGCCCTTAGAGGATGTAGGATGAGTGCTTCCTTCTCCGGGAGCAGGCAGACGGAAGCGAGGCTTGAAGATGATTCCTCCTGGGGTCTAACAGGCAGCGACTGCCCTCTTCTAATTCCCTCCCCACCTCTTTAGTCTTTCTTGCAGAAACCCCTTGATGTGATTCACAGCTCAAGTCCCACCAGGAGAAATGTTAAAAATGTCCCCTGCTCTAGTATTCTATCCCTCTAGCATGCTGTCACCTTTATTTAGACATAAGCCCTAACCTGCTGGTCCCTGCCCCTAATATCACCAGAGAGAGGCGGAGCACCTCAAGCATGGAAGTCAGAGGAACCTACGGCAACGGTAACCTAGCAACAGTGTCTCAGGATTTGAATGTAATTATACCCTGAGCGTGATAAATACTCAGAAGGGCTCCTTATGTGCAGATCCTACTAAACAAGTCTTTGAAATTACCCTCATCAAATATTGATAGAAAAAATGTTTTTGAGAAGAAAAAATTCTTGATATGCATGGACAAGTAAGCGCTGTAGCGAGGTGAGAGGGCGTTGGTCAGAGCAGCTCAGACAGCCTCCTCACCACTCTCTCAGGCCACTCAAAGATCCAGATGAGAGACTAGAATCAGAAATCAGAGTTTTCTCACGAATATGGAGGGAAATACGGATACAACAGTCTTCTGGTGATGTCAACCGACTGATCTACAATTCGGGACTCATTTTTCTGGTCTCAAGGTTGAGCATACCGAGCAAGGCAAACTCTAAGCATGAATGTGGCTGAGACCTGAAGAACATATTTGAAGGGGGAGAGGAGTCCAGACATAGGGAATGGCATGGACAGAGGTCGCAAAGCCTTTGCCTCCTCAAAATCAAGGTTATGGTGAGTCAAACAGGTATAGAGCTTGTGCAAGGGCTCAAACAGAAGAGTGAGTAGTCTTGACTACAGAGGCACCTCTTTATAGCGCCTAAGCTTCATCCTGAGGGAAACAGAGCCACCAGGGAAGTGAATGGTGTGGCAGTTGTGTACAAGAGAGAGGGATGGCATAGTTAGCTGAGTGTGGCCAGGACAGGTTTATGACTTCCATGAAGAGGGCGTCTGTGTAGGACCAGAAGGTGACACCTGTCCAGGGGCTGATGGCAGGTGAGGACTCAAAGATACATGGCCTCATGGCTCAGAGCTGTTGATGAATCTCTATTTAGGTGTTTGCACAGATTCCTGGGACAAAGCCCGGAGATACTCCCTCTCCCGTTATGTTGCTGCACACAGGACCCTGGGCAGCAGGAAGCGGCAACATAGCGGGGCTCTGAACAAGATGAGTCTCCAGTGAGAGTCTGGAAGAAGCTGAGGAGGAAGAGTGTGGGATTTCCCAGTGGGAGAGAGGAAGTCAAATGTTTGTCTTAATGTCACGTTATCAGAGGTATAGATCTAAGGGTGGCTAAAGAATAAATTAGGACAAGAGAAGATCGTCTTGACCTATTGAAATAGTTCAAGAGGTAAAGCATAAACATGACAACCTAAGTCTGATCTCTGAAACTATGTAAAAGGTTGAAGGAGCGAACTGGCTTCACAATGCTGCCCTCTGACTGCTACATGGTCACTAAGGGACACACACACACATGTAAATAAACATACAAGTAAGAAAGAAACATATCCTATATAAAACTCAGCCTATATTTGAACTTCCTCTCTTGCTTGACCTATTGTGTGACACACACAGTCAGCCTGAGTCTAGGTGACACAAAGCCAGCTGCAAGGCTTACAGGCCTGTTTCCCCCTTAATTCATCCCCTTCTTGGATGTCTGTCTGGGCTGCTGAGTATGTATCTTTTGTCCCTGTGAGCAAAGCCCCCTTCCTTAGGTGCAGGATCTTAGAAGGCCTCAGATCTCTGGCGTGGGCCTGCCTCAGTTCTTTTCTGCTCTGAGCTCCCTTGTTGTCACTGCCTGTGTGGAGATGTGGGGCTGTGGCAAGATGGAAGGCCTTCATGGCCAGCTGTGAAACTCAAGGTGGGAGCAAACCCTGCTGTACTCTTCACCCGATTCATTTTGTTCAGGATTCTTCCCAAACAACAGCATGATTCATCTGACATCTGACAGCTTCCATGCTGAGTTATAGTGTTTAGGTGGACTCTGTTTATAGAAATCCCCAGAAAACTGGCTAAAGGGAGATAAACTATTCCATTTTCATAAGACCTTCCCCAAGGATCCCTGAAAACTTTATACAACGCAAGGGTAGTGTGTGTGTGTGTGTGTGTGTGTATGTATGTGTGCATACACGTCCATGCACATGTTTCTGTGTGTATGTGTGTGTGTATGTATATGTATATATATATACATATATATGTGTGTGTATGTGTGTATGTGTATGTATATGATATATATGTGTGTGTATGTATGTGTATATTTGTCTATTACTTTTATATATTGCTTTGTCTATTGCTCCATTTTGGAGGCAAGGTCTCTCACTAGACTAGAGACCAATGACTGAGCCAGACTACCTGGACAACAAGCCCCAGGGCTGCCTTCTCAGGACTAGGATATCAACATCAACTTCTGGCTTCCTAACATGCACAAACACTCACATAAACTTACACACACACACACACACATACATACACACACTATACTGTAAAATGGTTCTTACAGTTATTAGGGATTAAATTTCTTGTTGGGAAGTAGAGAACATCATCTCTGCCATCAACATTAGAGCCCTATGGTGTATTGCGCTGGACATGGGCTTGAATGTCCAGTCAGGATGTGGATAGGAGACTGTGTATTCAGAGACACTGAGTATGAGGGACTGGGCAGGGAACCGGAAAACTACAGAAGACAGTGTATAAGCTAGAGAAGCTCTCTGCAGAGCTGGACACATGCAGTGAGTCAGAGAAAGTCAGAGAGAGACTAAGACAGACAGAGACAAACAGACACACATACACATACAGACAGACAGAGACAGAGAGAGAGACAGACAGACTGACACACATACAGGCAGAGACAGACAGACAGACAGACAGACACACACACACACAGGCAGAGACAGACAGACAGACAGACAGACAGACACACACACACACAGAGAGAGAGAGAGAGAGAGAGAGAGAGAGAGAGAGAGAGAGAGAGAGA
>NW_021620939.1:112003-119036 GCF_004785775.1 Grammomys surdaster | reverse complement strand
AGAGAGAGAGAGAGAGAGAGAGAGAGAGAGAGAGAGAGAGAGAGAGATATTACCAAATGGCTGGGAGAAAGAGGGTCATGTAAGCTAAGTCACCAAATCACCTTAACAAGAACAAGGACTTTTAACCAGGGGACACAACCAGCCCAAGGAACCTTGAAACCACTATTCAGGGAGAGATTTCCCACTAGCCAAACCTAATCATAATCCAAAGACCAAGAAAGCCCTTAAAGTGCGGTTCACAGGGTAAGAGGCCAGTGGGGTGACCTCTGTGAAGATCTCTGTGAAGCAGGTCCTAACTTCATTTCTGTTGTTGTGATTAAATACCCTACCCAGCTCAAACAGCTTAGGAGTGTCACAGTTAGCTTCAGCATTGACACAAATCTAGAGCCATCAGTAAAGAGGCAATCTCAACTGCCTAGGTCAGACTGGCTTCTGACCATTTCTGGGAGACATTTTCTTTATTGCTAATTGACACAGGAGGGTCAAGCCTCCTTTGGATGGTATCATTCCTAAAAGGTAGCTGAGTAAGCCCCAGGGAAGCAAGCTAATAAATAGCATTCCTCCAGGGTTCCTAATTCAAGTTCCTGCTTTGAGTTCCTGCCTTGGTTTTCTTTGATGATGAACTGCATCCTGTAAGGCAAATAAACTTTTTTCTCGTACCCAAGTTGTTTTGGTCATGATATTTTATAACAGCAATGGAAAGCAAATTCAGACAGGGAGAAAGGTTTTAGTTCCTACTTCCAAGTAAAAGGTCATTATTGTAGGATAGTCAAGCCAACAGGAACTTGAAACAGTTTGATCACTTGCTTGTGCTCAGTTTGATTTCTCCATTCTTACATACAGTTTTGAAATTCGCCCTACCTAAGGAATGGTGCCACCCACAGGGGGCCGAGTCTTCCCATGTGAGTTAACTAAGACATACATCTGCCCCAGAACTGCTTGCAGGTCAACCCAGTGTAGATAGTCACTCATTGAATCTCTTCCCTGGTGATTCTAGGTGATTATTGCCAACCAGTATTACAGACTGGTTGCTGGCATCATTCTTCCAGAAAGATCCATGTTGACTTTAGCTATTAACCTATAAAGAATTTAGCCTTGTTGTAACAGCATATCAATCACTTTTGGTGTTAACTGATCAGCACAAGCCCATGATGGAAGCTGTCCAAAGAGAGGTAGATAACTTTCCAGCTAGAGTACAAACCCAGGATGCCTGGAGCAGAAGCAGTTTAGTTTATACGAAGAATGCCCCATGAGCTGATATCTTTCCCACCCAAAGACAAGAAAAGCAACCTCTCAGTTTACATGACCTTTTCTTCCAGTTTATTTATCCTTGTTTTTTAGGGCCAGGTGCTCTACCACAGGGTGCTTATCTTCATATGAGTTATAAAATATTTTACACATAAAAGATAGGCAATGAGGGCTGGAGTGTTGGCTCAGAGGTTAAGAGCACTGACTACTCATACTGAGAAACAGAATTCCTAATAGTCTTCTATACCTCCAGTTTCAGTGGCTCCGAAACCCACTTTTGACTTTGGCAGGCACTGTATGCATGCACTGCACAGACACACATGCAGGTAAAATACACATGCACATAAATAATTCATAAAAGGTAGGTAATAATAACGATAAATACCCATCTGTTCTTAAACCCAATATATTAGATTCTAGTAGTCTGCATATTTGCCTCAGATTACTTTTAGATTAAATGTTCTTATAGACACAATGGGATCCTCTACAATTCTGTTTCTCTTCACCACTCCAGAGTTAGCAATCAGCATGGATTTGGGGGTTGTCATTTGATCTCTGCTTGATGCTATGTATTTGTGTACCGTAAATGTCAGTAAGCTAATGTTGGTCATCTTTCATGTGCGTGTGAATGGTTTCACACACTATATAATACATTACTAGTTGCCTTTGTCACTCAAAATAATGTTTTTGAGATTTAGTCATGTAGATACATAAAGATTTATATTGTTCAGCTATTACAGATATCTACTGTATAATAACTTCATAAATTATTTCTCCATTTTCCTGTTGATTAACTTTGAATTTGTTTCCATTTTTCTCTATTGAAAAAATGATGCTAAGAATATTTTCTATATGTTTCCCATTTTGTTTGAATTTTTCTTTATTCTAGAGGTAAATGATGAAATATTATCATATGCACTCCCATTTTCTACCCTCCAACTCCTGTCATAACTTCCCAATCATATCCACCCACAGAGTCATAATCTATTTTTTAAAAATAACCTGGTAAGCCAGTGTTTCTCAATCTGTGGGTCACAACCCCTTTGAGGACCACATTTCAGATATCCCACATATTAAATATTTACAATATGACTCACAACAGTAGCAAAATTACAGTTATGAAGTACCAATAAAGTAATTTTATGATTGAGGGTCACCACAACATGAGGAACTAGATTAAAGGGTCACAGCATTAGGAAGGTTGAGAACCAGTGCTCTAAGTCCAGTAGTTAGCTCTGCCAATATGGATAGGACCATTACAAGAAATAAATATGTATGTAAGCATGTGAGTTATATTTATTTATTGGCCACTGCTAAATTGTTGTAATCAACAGCTTTTAATTGGCACTGTTTTCCATTGATTAATTAATTTACTTTACATTCTAATAAGAGTTTCCCTTCCACTCCTCCCAGCTCCCCCCTCTCACCTACCTTCCTCTATGTCCCCTTCCCTTTCTCCTAAAGAAGGGGAGGCCTCCCATGAATATAAACTCACCTTGGTATATCAAGTTGTAGTAGGATTGGTCATATTTTCTTCTATTGAGTCTAGACAAGACAGTCCAGTTAGGGGAAAGGGATCCAGAGGCAGGCAGCAGAGTTAGAGACAGCCCCTGCTCCTGTTGTTAGGGATCCCACATGAGTACCAAGCTGTACATCTGTTACATCCATGTAGGAGGCCCAGGTCTGTCCCATGCATGCTTTCTGGTTGGTGGTTCAGTCTCTGTGAGCCCCTATGGGCCTAGGTTAGCTGATTCTGTATGTTTTCATGTAGTGTCCTTAACCTTTCTGGCTCTTTCAATCCCTCCTCCTCATCTTCTTCAAGATTCTCTGAGCTCCACCTAATGTTTGGCTGTGGGTCTCTGCATCTGTTTTTATCAGCTTCTGGGTGAAGCCACTCAGATGACAAATATGCTAGGCTCCTGTCTGCAAGTGTAACAGAATATTATTAGCAGTGTCAGGGGTGGGTGTCTCTCATGGCATGGGACTCAAGATGAACCAGTCATTGGGTGGCCATTTCCTCACTTTCTGCTCCCTCTTTATTCCTGCACCTCTTATAGGCAGGAGAAATTGTTGGTTGAAAGTTTCGTGGCTGGATTGGTATCCCCATCCCTCCATTGGAAGTGTCATCTGGTTACAAGAGATGACCACTTCATGTTCCATATCTCCTATTTCTAGAAGTCTTAGCTAGGGTCACCCTCATAAATTCCTGGGAGTTTCCATTGTCCTGGATTTCTAGTTTGTCCTAGAGATACATCCCTACTGATTCCAGTTCTCTCTCCCACTATCCTTCCCACACTTGATCCCTCCTGTTCACCCCTCTCCCACCCAGTTCCTTCTCTCCATCCAGCCAAGATGTCTATATTGTTTCCCCTTCTCAGTGACATTCAAGCATCCTCCCTTGGGCCCTCTTTGTTACTTAGCTTCTTTGGGTCTGTGGCTTGTAGCATGATTATCTTGTACTTTATGGCCAATATAAATTTATAAGTGAGTACATACCATGTTTGTCTTTCCAGGTCTGTGTTACCTCACTCAGAATAATCTTTTCTAGTTCTATCCATTTGCCTGCAAATTTCATGATATCATTGTTTTTAATAGCTGAGCAATATTCCATTGAGTAAATGTATCATATTTTCTTGATTTACTCTTTAGTTGAGGGACATCTAGGTTATGTCCAGTTTCTGACTATTACAAATAAAGCTGATATGAAGATATTTGAGCAAGTGTCCTTGTGGTATGATGGAGCATCTTTTGGGTATATGTCCAGGAGTGGTATAGCTGAGTCTTGAGGTAGTGTTATCTAACTGAAAATCTGTACATAGAAGAATACAAATAGATCCATATTTATCACCTTGCACAAAACTCACATCCAAGTGGATCAAAGACCTCAACATAAAACCAGATATACTAAATCTGATAGAGGGGAAAAGGGGAATAGCCTTGAATACATTGGTACAAGAGATACCTTCCTGACCCAAAGAGCAACAGGTCAGGCACTAAGATCAGCAGTTAATAAATGGGACCTCATGAAACTGAAAAGCTTCTGTAAAATGGACAAAAATGGCAGACTACAGAAGGGAAAAATCTTCACTAACCATACATTTGACAGAGGCTGTATCCAAAATCTATAAAGATAGTAGACAAACAAACCAAACAATCCAATTAAAAAATGGGGTACAGAGCTAAACAGAATTCTCAACAGAGGGCTCTTTAATGGCTAAGAATCACTTAAATAAATGTTCAATGACTTAAGTCATCACAGAAATGCATATCAAAATGACTCTGAGATTCTATCTTATACCCTACTGATTCCAATTAGCCATCAGAATGGCTAAGATCAAAAATTCAAGTGACAGCACATGCTGGTGAGGATGTGGAGCAAGGGGAACACTCCTCCATTGTTGGTGGGAGTTCAAACTTGTACTAGCACTTTGGAAATTAATTTGGCAATCTCTCAGAAAGCTGGTGATAGTTCTACCTCAAGACCAAGCTGTACCACTACTGGGCATAACTGATACTGTCTTACATCTCCAAAACATTGCTTTACTCAGACATCAGATTTGTAAATCTAAAAACTGTGGTCTTCACTTAAGGTTTCAATACCAGCACTTCGCTGATGTTCAGTGAAGCTGAGTATCTTTCTGCTTGTCTATAATTTTCCAGGTGAGAACATTACTAAATATTCTATTCCTTACTATCATGGTGTTGTTCTCCAACATCCGATATTGATCTCTCCCAGTTGTATTCATTTCCTTTATCATCTTTCATTCTGTTACCTGATTTTTCTCTACATTTTGGAGAAAGGGTCAGAAGTACTACTTGGATTCACATATTTTCAGTTAAGATAATTTAAATTTTAATTTGAGTATAGTAATATTGAATAGCATGGTAGTATTTCATAGCACATTTATTTGCTTACACTTTTAATTCTTAAAGTATTTCTCCTCCACTCACTGTCATAAAGTTAATTTACATATTTTATTCTAAGAATGGCAGTATTTATTTTTCTTTTCATACTTAGGCCAAGACATAAGAATCTAGTTCTTCAAATGGAGAGAAATTTTCTCAATTTATTCAACAAGATTATTTCTGGGATAGATTTTTTTTTCATGAACTATTATGTAGTTAATAAATGGTGTCTCAGAGTTTCATTGTTATGAAAAGACATCATGACCATGGCATATCTTATAAAGGGAAACATTTAGTTGTGGCTGGCTTACAGTTTAAGAAGTTCAGTCCATTATAATTATGGCTAGAAGCATGGTAGCTTGCAGGTAGACATGGTGCTGGAGGAACCGAAAGTTCTACATCTTGATGTGAAGGCAGCCAAGAGGAGACTATCTTCCACACTGGATGGAGCCTGAACATAGGAGTCCCCAAGCCCACCTACACAGCGACACACTTCCTTTAACAAGACCACATCTATTCCAAACAAGGCCATACCTCCTAATAGTACTGCTTCCTATGGGCCAACCATATTCAAATCACCACAGGTAGGAATTAAAAATATCGTTTGTGGGGCTGGAGAGAGGCTCAGTGGGAAAGAGCATGGACTGCTCTTTCAGGGCACTTGAGTTTGATTCCTAGCACCTACAGAAAGAAAGCTGACAATTAACTATAATTTCAGCACCAGGAAGATAAAATGCCTCTGGAGACATCTGTATTCACATGCTCCTAACCATCATAGACTCATGCATACACACATAACTAAAGTAACTTTAACATTAATTTGTAACTGATGTATAAGATGGTAAAATGTTACATAAAATAGTATAGAGGACTGGTAAGATGACTCACTGAATGAAACACTTGTCATACAATCCTGACAATTTGAGTTTGATCCCCAGAATTCCCACAGAAGCCAATAAAGTATGCAAGGGTCTATATACCTAGGAAGCTCTTATGGGAAGATGGAAGGCAAAGACAAAGGTTTTGACCAGCTAGCCTGACTTATACACTGATAAAGAAAAAAACAAACACACATATGCACTCTCTCACTCTCGCCTCTCTCTCTCTCTCTCTCTCTCTCTCTCACACACACACACACACACACACACAAAGAGAGAGAGAGAAATGAATTATACACTATCAATTTAAATGTAACTATGAACCTTTATAATTATTAAAATCAGTTTTAAAAGACAAAAATTAAACCACATGAAAAATAACAAATGTAACAAAAAATATGGCACACTTGACAATTCTAATATAAAATATGAATGAATTAGACAAAACATAATAGTCACATTAAAATGTTAATGGGCTTCACCTACCAGTTAAAAGAAAATGATTATTTTTCAAATTGACTCATCAGGCAAAATCAAAAGAGACACTGACATGGTGGTTCAAAATGACTAGAAGAAGAAAGGTATGGGCAAATATTTGCTGGATTCACAAAAGCAAAAACAAGACAGGGATTGTTACTAGAGAGCAGTGTGGAGTGTTTAGTCCTGAAAGCGTTCTGCCAAACAGGAGTGTGTTACAAACTTACACACATGCCTCAGTGAAGAAATCATCATGTTTGTGAAACAACACATCAACTCTCTGCATAAAACAGGAACAAGAGAGTCAAGAGGGAATAATAGGAGAGATATTTTAATACACTACTCATCAAATGGACAAAAGAATATAAAACATCTCAAGAATCCAACCAATAAAGTTAACCATTTGGACTATACATATACATAAGTGTATAAATATGTACACATTTGGGATATTTGGGGGAGACACACACACAGAGAGAGAGAGAGAGAGAGAGAGAGAGAGAGAGAGAGAGAGAGAGAGAGAG
>NW_021620939.1:105469-110469 GCF_004785775.1 Grammomys surdaster | reverse complement strand
GCCTTGTTGGGCATCAATGGGAGGAGAGGCCCTTGGTCCTGTGTAGGCTCAATGCTCCAGTGTAGAGGAATGCCAGGGCAGGGAGGCAGAAGTGGGTGGGTGGGTGGGGGAACACCTTTATAGAAGGAGGAGAGGGGATAGGATAGGGGGTTGGTGGGGGGACCAGGAAAGGGGATAACATTTAAAATGCAAATAAAGAAAATAGCCAACTTTTTAAAGGCCTTTTAATGTAAACAAGGATCTCAAGTCCCCCCCCACCAAGTATCTCTGTGGGTCCTAAGTCTGGTGACAGGTACCCTTTTCAGTGTGAGGCAGATGAAAATTGAACAAAGAACATCAGTAGATACACAGAGAAGGTGAAGAGAAGGACGGTCTTAGAATGCTGTGGCCACAAGCCAAGGATTGTCAGAGTTGAGGACTGTCTGAATCCTCCCCATCTGGCACATAGAAAGTGTTGTAGTGTGAGCACCTCACTTTGCTGCTGAACCCCAGAACTCTCCTCTCTGACTGTGTTGCAGGACCCCATCATCTGATGTCTTTTTATCCTCCATTCTCCTGACACGCTGACTGCTGGTGACACTGCTTTGTTAGAGCAATGTCTTTACTTCCCACATAGGGATTGCTCCATACCCTTGCTGACAGATGAGCGGGCACATACCTTGGCTCATTTCACTGTTTTAAGGGGGATTTACAGAGATAGTTTTATATTTGGATCTCTTGGTGCATTTTTCTTGTACAGTTCACCATGTATATTTGTATTCCTTGCACATCAAATTAAAAGTGTGATCTTAATTGTAAACTTGATAAAAAAATATGTGGCTTCCTAAGTTTCTAATGTATAAATTAGCCATTTGACCTTAGACTCTCAAACATACATCACTAGGAATCAGGGAACTGAAAGCATCAGGCCTACAATCCCTTAGAATATCTCTTCCCAAAATATATTCTCTGTAGTCTGGGGGATCACAAGTCTGGTATAAACTGAACACATAGTCAAATTGCTGACTGTGCCAAATTATGGACTGTGGAAAGATCTCACTGGAGACCCTGAAACTATCAGCCCACTAGCATCTACCAGAAAGTTCCATTTGCTGCTCTGACTCACAGCACTGGGCAAACAGCAGCATCCTGGGGGTGGGGAGAGCAATGACAGGATGTCTGAGTCAGCACAGCTGTCTGGCAGGGGCAGTGAGGCCAGCCAGGGTTTCCTGGTGACAGACTCTAGCACAGCTGAGTTCTCTGAAACCAAAGGGCAGGGGTGCAGTGTGTGCTTCAGGCATGATAAGTGTACAGTCCAGCCTGCATTTTAGCATACTTCCTCTCTTGCTGAGCTCCTGAAGGTCTGGTGAATCTATTCCATCAGATTAAGAAGGTCCATCACTGACAACATGACAGAAAGATGTTCTGTTACTCCCTTTCCAAAAGATTAGCAGGTGTGACTTATTTAAGATTTAAAATTTAAATAATTTTTGTTGTTTTATCTTTTTTATTTTGTTGTTATTGTGTATGCTCTCCCTCCCTCTCCCTCTCCCTCTCCCTCTCTCCCTCTCTCCCTTCCCCTCTCCCTCTCTCCCTCTCCCTCTCTCCCCCCCCCCCCCCCCCCCCCTGTGTGTGTGTGTGTGTGTGTGTGTGTGTGTGTGTGTGTGTGTGTGTGTTCAGAAGCATGTATGCTACGGTGCACATATCTTACAAGGTCAAAACAGCTCTTAGGAGTTTAGTTTCTCCCTTCCAGCACGGGTTCTGAATATCAGCCTTGGGTTATGAGGCTTGCATGACTAGTGCTTTTATCTATTAAGACATCTTTCCAGCCCTTCCATCATGCTTTTCTCAAAGTTTGAAGCATCCTGCACTTGGTCCTGAGTCACTCGTGGAGCTAAGGTATCCAGCTGTCATCCTATATCAACCGCTTCATTCAGACTGCCAAACTCCTCACACCGCAGCTGATGGCTGGCTTCATGTGTACTACTTTTATTCTGCCAAACTGGAGTTTCTAAAAGTATTCTATGCATTTTGGGTAAAGGCGAGACCCACTTTCAAGGAGTGTCATGCTCCAGTTTCTAAATAATATTTCACAGAATGTTAATTCTGTTGGCTGTTCATTGAAATTATCTTAAAGGAGAATTTGTGTTTTTAAAAAATTGGGGCAAAATGCAGAATTAAATAAAGCTACGCTTTAAATTTTTACTAACAGAACTGCTGGATCCATTTATACTCTCCTGTGTAGTGTGGTTCAAGACATGTTCCCCACATTTCATATTTCTAGGCTCAGTGGATCATGGAAACTTCTTTAAATGTTCTCTTTGGATTGTGTAGAACCCTCTGTGGGAATACCAATAATGCCCAACAGCTAGCTAATTGTTCAAAGTTGTACAGTGCTATTGAAGAGAATAATATTTTGTATTTGGCAGAAAGTCTATGCGTGCTTTAATCTCAGAAGTCTAAAGAACTATTGTCTCTAATGGTTCCCCTTGTGGCACCGTGTAGGAGTCTGCCCTACACAGTGTGCACTGACATATCTATGAACCTAGAACAGTTGGCTGAGAAACCTGGCACCTTCCCAAGATGGTGGGCACTGAAATAGGAGAATAATGAATAGAAAAGGGCATATGTCTTAAGGAGACATGCTTTTCATGTCCAAACTGGGAGACGTTACGTCTGATTGAATATGCAAGATAGTAGAGAGGGTATACCAAGCATTTGTTCATTCATTCATTCATTCATTCATTCATTCATTTGTTCATTCACTCATTAAATGAATATGAGTACCTACCATGTGCCTGGCACTACTGTTCTAAGCATTATGGATATACTAGTGAACATGAGCTTGGACTTGTATTGTTCTTATGCTTTGGAGGGAGGTATCAGGGAGGCATTCGTGAATACAGAGAACAGCATGGGAGAAGCAGCCTTGATACACAGCATGGGTACTCCTGGCGCTCTGCAGTGAGCTTGGATACCTGGTGGCCAGGTACATGAGGGTGAGAATTTGTGAAATGCAGTCTCCAGGTCAGTACAAGATCTGAGTTGGTAGAGAACTCTAGCAATACAAGTGGGAATTGAAGCCATGAGGACATTTACAGTACCCAATAGAGACCCTGTGTAGCGAAGGCACAAAGAGTTGAAGAGCTCTTGTGTTTAACAAGAGGAGTAGAGAGGGGAGCAGAAAGCACAGAGCAATTTTCAACAAATACCTAGTGAATAAGAATAAATAAAACCTGGCTTGAGAGACTGGAAATAAACCAGGAACTAGTAGCATTAGGGAGATAACAATAGGTTCTGTTTGGGGGCTGGGATTGAGCCTGCTTGAGCGGCATTAAAGTAGGTCAAGGGCCATGGCACAAAAGTAACTAGGGGTATGTATTTATTTGCTTCAACTATTGACTTCTCTTTAGTTCTTCTGGGACCACTGCTATATCTCACTCACACCCCTACCCTGCCCCTAAGAGCCCTGTTGTAAAAATTGCACTCTGGACTTAATCTCTCCATCACTGTACCAATTTTCTGCTTCAACTAAAGCCTAGGTCTCTGATTTCACTTCCAGCTTCTTAGAAGACTGTAGCCACCTGGAAGCTTCCTCAAGGGAAGAAGACTTGTTCTACCACATCTCCTAGGATGCAGAGACGGTTATGCTAGGCTCCTTACCTCCTCTGTGTTGTCTACTGACACCATGGTATCCAAATACCAAAACATTGGCAGCCAAATTCCACTTAGATCGTTTAGGCCATGCTCACCATCATCCCTGGTGATTTCCATGTCCCCATCAATGACATCTTTAGCCTGGAATCCCCTCCTGTCCTCCCTGGTTTCATTGTTTACCCACTTTCTCCTCCTACAGACCATGACCTGGCTCACCCTGGGTTTTATGATGGCTGAGGGTGCTCCTGTTCATGATCCCCTGAATTCCCATCTCATGGCCCACAGTCTAGTACCCTCCCAGTCTCTTCCTTCTTATTTCCCAGCCTCTTGGTGAAGCTCATCCCTAAATGTCCCGCGCAACCTCCCGCCAGCAGGAAAGACGTGGCACACTCAGGATCCTTCTGCAGTATAAGCTTTAATGCATCTTGAGAGGGAGAGCATAAGCTTCACAAACGAGGAGGGACCCCAAGGGCCTAAAACCCTTCCCTTATATAGAGAGCTAAGCTCGCCTGGGACGTGGCAGTCTCTGATGGGCTCCTGTTGCCTCAGGCCACATGACGTGTTCCAACTGTCAGATTAATCAAGGCAGGAAAACCTTCCAGCGCATGCGCACAGACTTGTTAATGGCAATGATGTGATAAGGATAGCTTCCCACACCTAAATAGGAGCTGACAGGTCCAGAGCATCTTGCTTGGAACCTGATCCCTTGCTCACTTCCTTAGCTTGTTCTGCTCCACTTGAAACCCAGCTAAAATAGTAATCTGATGGTGGCATCACTCTAATTAAATTCCATTCCTCATGGAGCAAAACACAACCTTACAGCAGGTCATAGGGCAACCTCCTAGGGCACCGTTCCTAATCTGCCCTCCTCTCACTCCTTCGGTCTCTCACCTTCCATGCTCTCCTTTGTTCTCTGCCCCAGGCACAGATATACTGTATGGCAATTGCATTCACACCACCACCACAGCTGCCAGGAAAGCCTCTCCCACCATCATCTACCATCCTTCTAGATTTGATGCTTGGGCCTTAACAAATAGCTACTATTCACCATCTTGGCCTTGGCATACTCAGTGAATTTACTGTATCCCAGACAGGCCTCTCTCGGTATACTTTTTGGTCTACTTTATTGGGTTCTTACATCTTCCACCCTTCTAACTCTTATTTTATCCCAATCCATTCCAATCCCCAAACACTAGGTAGGAGAGGAAGAAGGTTAAAGGGGGAAGGAGGCATAGACCCCTTTAGAATAAATCCTACTGACTAACAGCATCAGGTTCCTTGGGGCAAACCTAGTCTCCATGGTCAGGATATCTCCATCCAGCAACCCAGCAACCCAGCAACCCAGCAACCCAGCAACCCAGCAA
>NW_021620939.1:84210-105459 GCF_004785775.1 Grammomys surdaster | reverse complement strand
CCAGCAACCCAGCAACCCAGCAACCCAGCAACCCAGCAACCCAGCAATCCAGCAAAACAGCAACCCAGCAACCCAGCAACCCAGCAACCCAGCAAAACAGCAATCCAGCAATCCAACAATCCAGCAAAACAGCAATCCAGCAATCCAGCATTCCAGCAAAACAGCAAAACAGCAGCAGCTGTGACTAGCAGCAGTGGCAGCAAGCAACAGTGGTGACAGTGGTGGTACTACAAGGACAGACAGTGGGGTGGGGGCAATAGCAGGGGGGACAGCAGACTCCACAGGCCCTCTGGGGTTCTCCCATTTATACCCTCTCCAGTGTCGAAACTGTAAACTATCTGAAGCTGGCAAAAATTAAGCCTCTCCTAGACCCTGAGACAATCATAGTTGGTGGCTGTGGACAATCTGAAGCAGTCCTATATCCCACACCTGGGATTAAAACAAAAACATATTTACGTAATGTAACTGGGGTTTTTTTGTTTTTTTGTTTGTTTGTTTAAAGAAGCTAGAATTCTCTGTACAGGTCTCAGTCACAGATCCTGTGTGATTACAATGCAGCTTTGCTGCCTCTTTCATTGGTGCTTAGGTGTTGATGTTTTGGAGGTCAGATTCATATCTGCTCAGAGTAGTGGTCATCAATATGTAGATAATGAACTTGGAATAAAAAAAAATCAGAGGTGGCCATGGAAATGGCTTGAAGAATAAAGCAAACACTTGCTATGCAAGTATAAGGTCCAGAGTTGGGACCCCCAAGCAGCCACATAAAAAGATAGGTTGTTGTGGTAGTCACATGAAAAGATAGGTTGCAGTGGCAGTCACATGAAAAGATAGGTTGCAGTGGCAGCCAGACTGTTGGGAGGTAGAGACCCAGAACCCCTGGAGCGAGCTGGCTAGACTATCCTAACTGGCAAGTTCCAGGTTCAGCAAGAGACTCTATCCCAGAAATAAAATTCAAAGTGCTCAAGGAAATGTCATACATTATCTTCAGGCCTTCACACACATGCGTACATAGGCATTTTACATACACATATGTATGAACACACACATGTGTGCACCTTCAGCCACACCCAACACTGTGTGACCTTAGCAAGTCAGACATAACATAGAGGTTGACTATCCCTTATTCAAAATGCTTGTGGCCTGGTTGGTTTCAGATCTGAGGACTTTGGATTTGGACATGTTTTCAAAGAATTACAGGGGAATATGTCCAATTGGAATGCTTAAGAACCAACATGCTTCAAGGAGCTTGGCAATCTGCAGCAGTTTGAGTTTCAGATTTTTAGATTATAGAGTCTTAATACGTAGTCTCATTCACAGAATGCTTATCCAAGGTCCGGCGTGGTCTCAGTCAAGTCCAGTTATTATTAGCTGCCATCCCCATGCAGTGGCCCTACACAGTTAAATATTGTCTCTCAAATCACAGACATAATGGAGAAACTATAGGATTCAACCCTAATGTCCAGATACCCAAGAGTATTACCGTGTCCTAGGATTCTGATGTTTTAATCTGACCTTGCAGTAGCTCCCAGCTATTTAGTGGACTGGAGGAGATGAGTCTTAAATGTGGCTTCTTATTACAGGATAAGCCATTAATTCACCATCCCTCCTTCTAATCCCCCCCCCCCAATCTAATCAGTGAACATGTTTAGCAGCTTAAAAGTAGCTGTTAAATAGAATCAAAATTCAACACGGCATTGGAGCCAATTAGAGCTCCTGGGAGCGTTACTTTGTTCTGATTCATTATTTTTATTAAACCAGAAACTCAAATTGTTCCTGCCTGGAGACAGTAGAGCCCAGGACAAAGTCCTACCTCCTCTGGGTAGGGATGGCCTAATGGAGAGTTCTGGCATAATAGGACGGAGTGGCATTGTTAACACATTCCTAAGGGAGGCGCATGCGCCCTAATTGCTCTGGTCTGCTTCTGACAGTCCGGCTACTTGAATTAAGTGGGAGAATTGAAACTGTCGGTGCAACCATCTGGGAACTCACCTTTAACCTTCCCAGTCCAGCCCACTGCTCATTACAGAGGAGAACCTGTCACCTCCACCTTCCCATATGAGTGTGTGGGCGTTTCTTTTTCTGTCAGAACCTAGCAGAGCTTATGAAATGGAAGACCTGGAGGTGGGCAGCCGGAAGTGCCCTCGGCACCTGAGCTCAGGGACCTCAAACCCAGTCTTTAACAATCGGCAGCTAGGGCATTGCTCCAGTTTTGAAGGAATCTTCCAAGCCTGGTGTTTAATTCTTGTTTTCCCACTAACAGAAGCTATAGGGTTTAGAAAGTCACCTTAGACCCCAGCTACCTTGCCTGGTATGGCTAACTTACAGAGAGGAAGCTAACAGCAGCTTCTGAGGAAGAGAAGGTGGGCTACTGTAAGGCTTGAGACCAGTCTGATTCCAGTTCCATGCACAGCGTTTGATTCTTGAATCACCAAACAAAAATTTGCTATGTGTATCTGCGTGCCAAGTGCTGTGTCAGATGAAAAGGGTTAAGCTGAATTGAGCATCGCTTCAACAGTCAAGTGCTAACCACCTGAGAGGGAAAAGATGAATGAATGAAGCACAGAAACAGTGAAGAACGGAAGTAAGACATGGGGTGGGTATCAAAATCAAGGAGGACCGGAGAGGCTTCTGGATGGGTGCGGTTACAGTTAGGTTTTAAGAGGCAAGATGGAATGTGAGAGATATGATCCTGTTCCTGAAATGTGAATGGACAGCAGTTAAGTGAAGCCTGCTCACCAGGCAGAGTCTGTGTGTAAGTAGAGAGGAGTCACAAAGTGCTCTTCTGCAGAGAGCTCTGTCTCCCTCAGGTCAACTTGATGACCCATACCCAACTTCAGGGAGACAATCCAGCAATCTCTTGTGTTAACTGAAGGAAGAGATTGCCAAGGAGCGACAGGAGCAAGAGCTGGCATTCTTTATGGTGTTTGTTTGTTTGTTTGTTTGTTTGTTTTTGTAAGAGCAATTGATTGTGACTTTATATGTGTTGATGTTTTGCCTGTATGTATACGCACCACATGTGTGTAGAACAGTGAAGAAAGGGGTATAGGAACCTCTGGAATTGTACGCATATATGTTGTAAACCACCATGTGAGTGCTGGTAACCAAACCTCCAACCTTTGCAATAGCAACACATACTCTTAACTGCTAAGCTAATTTCTCCAGCCCCAAGGTGACATTCTTTTAAATTATCAAAATGAAAATAAATGACCAAAAGAAAACAAAGAGAAGAAGAAAGAAATTGGCAAAACAGTCTAGTTATTGCTGATCATTTGGATACTGAAATTTACACACACACACACACACACACACACACATATATATATATATATTACATATAGATTCATATAGATATTCATATATATGAATACTCAGCACTAAAGAAAAAGTTAAAATTTTGTGGGAAATTGGTGGATTTAGAATGCATAATATGAAGAGAGATTACACAATCTCAGGAAGAAATAGACTATATATTCTCCCTCACATGAAGAATCTAACAAATAGCATATGTATATATGTAAACAAATGTATATGTGGGTGCAGTATAACTCAAAGAAAAGAGAGCAAGAAAGGCTCAATACACGGAGATGAGGAAGGGCTGGATACAGGTAAAGGGCATCGGTTATGAAGGAGGATATAAAGCTAGTTGTTTTTCTAGTTCTAATTCTGTCATGGAGTCTCTGAGTTGGAAGTGCATAAGCTATATTCAATAGTGAAAGCATAACATTTAATGTAAAGCCTGACAGTTTCCATTTCAAATGCCAATTCTAACTGTATAGAAGTTCATTGAGTTGTATAGACTTTGGATCTGGTTAATTTTGGTATGCATTGTTTCTATTTAGTTGCAATTTTTATAAGTTTGTAAAATCAAAGAGAAGAAACAATAAGAATAAAACATCCACAAAACTGGTTTCTCAGCCGTTATCTTGCTGTGGTCCTGCCCTCCTTGGGTAATTCATCCCCCCACCCACACACACACACAAGCATCTACACCTGCAGACACACATATACACTCACACATCAACCTGTTAAAAGAAACATCCTGATCATTCCCCCTTTGTAGGCAAGCAACTGGAAGCACAGGAGTTAATAGGCCACAGTCATGCAAGTATTAAATGCCTGGCCTCCAGATTTGAGACAGCTGATCTTATTAAACCAAATTCTGCATCAAACCTCCAAGTAAAATCACCTCCAGTGACAAAAAAGAAAGAAAGAAAGAAAGAAAGAAAGAAAGAAAGAAAGAAAGAAAGAAAGAAAAAAGAAAGAAAAGGAAAAATGTCAGTCAATAAGAAAAAAAAATTGTTCTGATCACGAACGTCCTCTTTGCAAATGAAAGGGTTCAAGATACCTGAAAATCCAAAAGGCAATTATCCATATGCAGAATGTTGATGGAAAGAAGAGGCTAACTCACCAGCTTGGCAGCTTGGCAGCTTGGCAGCCCTGGGGTGGAGGTATAAGTGTGTAACCACAGCACTGAGGTAGTGGGAGAGGTGGAGTGAAGGCAGGGGAATCCAGAAGTCAAGGGCAGCTTCGCTGCAGCGAGTTCGAAGCTTTCACCACCCTGGGCTACATAAGCCTCTGTCTCCTTGAAAATGGGAAATGGATTTGTAGGGAGGGGAGGGAGAGGGGTAGGAGGGGGATGAGGGGAGGGAGAGGAGTAGGAGGGGATGAGAACAGGGGAGAGGTCACAGGAATCAATGTACTGACAACACATGTGTAAAATTGTCAGTGAATAAATTCAGTAAAATTATTTAAATACAAACAAACAACAACAACAAACAATTTGTGTCCAATGCATAAAAGACAATACTATCATAGTCCTGCAAGTTCTCAGCCTTCAAGATTTACTGGAATCTGTATGTTCACCAACTGATGGACAAAGCAACTTAAAACCTTAAGGACTACAAAATCTAGACAAGAGAGTACTGCCAGCTAATTCTAACTAGGTTACAAAAGAGAAAGTCTAAGTACTTGTTATGAATGTATACAGAATTGAACATGGGTGTCAAACATCATTATTGAAAAAAATGTATCTAGCATATCAAATAATAATTACATTTCATGATTTTAAAACCTCAGTGATGCTGGGTTGGTAAGGGAAGGCTGAAGAAGAGCACACTAAATTCATTATTTTAAAACTTCAAAAGGTAACATTTAATCCGTAAAATAGATTGAGTAATGTTTTGAAAAATATACTAGGGACTTCTAAATAAAGGATTGAGAAACTACCACCTCAACCTCAGGACACAAACTGATAAAAAACATCTGCACTCTTACAGCAGGGGTCAGGGATGGCTCAGTGGGTAAAGCATTTACCTTGCAAGCATGGGAACCTGAGTTCGGATCCCTAGCACTGGGTAAGAGCTGGGTGCAGAAATGCACACTGTAACCCCCATGTGTGGAATCAGACATAGGAGGCCCCTGAGGGCTCCAGCCTATCTGAAACAGTGAGTTCCATGATCAGGGAGATACTGTATCTCAAAAACTTAAGTGGACAAACAGTTGAAGAAGACTGCCTTACATCAATCAGTCTTTGCCTCCACCTGTGCACAAAAAGACCAAGTTTCCTGTTATTATACAGAAATGTTTTGATTGTCCATAAATAAACAAAAACAACGGTTTAGTGTCTTTCTGAAACAAAGCATATAAAAAGTTGAAAATCAGAAAAATCAACAAAAATGCATAAGCAAACAAGTATAAAATGTTGACTGTAACGGTGATGGTTAAAAATAGAAACCAGAGCAAAAAAGCAGTAAAGTTGTAAGAAGCATGAAATTAGCCTTAATGATAAAAATTTAAATTGAGCGATATGAAAATGTGTGAATTTAATGTTGATTAAACTGAAAACTTAGTGTGCAAACACAGTAGTCATTGGACATCGTATGTGGAGAAATACCTTACCAAAACTTATAGTGCAAATGACAGAGGTATAAATGTTAACCTCTCTATATATTGGGTATCAAATAAGCCTCAGGATGTGAGATACATTTGGTGATGTGGATAGGACACTGCAATGAAATATGGAATACCAGCATATGAATTTGCACTTCTGAATATGTGTACATGTCATATGTTAGAAATTTTTACTTCATGAGCAAAGATTATACAGCCGTTTTCCATGGCCCATGTCACACTTAAATGATTCTGGTCATGTATTTTCCAAGAGAAATAAAAGCAGTCCATACCATATTTATAAAGAAGAGCTTAGTTAGAGTTACCCCACTAGAAATAATGTTCCTACCAAAAGCCATGCTAAACAAAAAATTCATTGTCAGGGGCAGGCTACCTCTTCACAAATTGATGATTAGGGATGTCCTAGCGACCACCCCAAACAGTACACACTGTTATAACTGCTCTTGTTCGTCCATCAGCACTTGGTGATAAGACACTGTTGCTAAAAACATCACACACTTTGGTCACAGAACATGAAAAAACTCAAGTTGGTGTTGGCCAAGAAGCTTCCTCCCTGCTAGCTAACTTCCAAAGTACTAGAGGGAACTCTCCAGGGTGCTTGTGGTAGCGGTGGGAGTAATCAACAGCCTTACACAGCTATAAACTCTGTGAGCTACAATAATATCCAGCCTGCAAAATATGGCCACGAGTGCAACATTGGTACAAATGTTATATAAGTAACCAGTGGCTTTCTGTTTGGAATTAAGGCCTGCTCCAAAGGAGAAAATAAATACCTGTTACAGTAAATTTGGCCAACGACTCTTGATTCGGGAGCTCATATGTCCCAGAGGTGAGCCTACTACTGTTATCTTGCTAAACAAGCATAGCATCAAAATCTCTTCTCAATGCATATACTAATATATGCATTCATATACTAATGCAGTATTCATACCACACCAAGCAAATTTCTCTGTGTTGTGAAAAGCGGTTAACTTAGAAACTGACAACAGGTCAAAATGTAGAGAACAGGTGTCAGAGATTTCTCAGCCACAAATCACACTGAGGAACTCTATCTAATTCTGAGGCTTGGGGACCATAATGGAAGAGGGAATGGAACAAATTTGTAACAGACAGGAGTTAGCAAGGATCAAAGTAAAACAGTCTTCTGTAAATTACAGGCTGCTGTACTCACAAACACATAGTTGCTGTGTCTGCCTGCACAAAACCTCTACACCGGCAAGCCAGTGAACACTCCTGCATGGAGAGGGGAAGAGGCTCACTAATTTCCACTCCTAACCGAGGAGTAATTGGCAGTCAATAGTTGCTAGGAGAGAAATGGCCAATTTTCTTTAAAGCTGTGGCCCCTGGTCAGTTGCCTACACTCCAGTGGATAGCCTCACATCCATGAATTTACTGGCCACACAAATTGGACTTGGTGGGTTACAGAAAAACAAGAAGTTACATGAAATTGGGAAGAGGTGGCAAGATGAGGAAGTGGATCTAGAAGACAGTGAAGAAGTGGGGTGATTATAATCCAACAGCATCATCTAAGTGAATAAGAATGTGGGAAAGACTTAGAAATTCTCAAGGGCAACTTATTATTGAACTATATTATTTGTAGTGAAAGAAAGACAAATATTAATTGGATTTAGAATACATCAGGAAAGATCTATGACACTGGGTGAGTTCAAAGTGATCTTAGGAAAACCTAATGGTTCTCAAATGCTTAAAGCTTCAAACACAAGTGAAGACAACTGAACTCACTGTTAAGAGTTTAAAAGTTAGTTCAAAGAAAAATAGCCACTAAGCTAAACAGAAAGTATGAACTTATATATACAATTGGTAAAAGTAAATCCAAAGCTGGTAATAGATTCATTAAATCAAAGTTAATACGAAATACTGAAATTTAGACTTAAGAATGGTACATACCCAAACTTAGTGTGAATTTAGAAAAAAAAAAGTGAGGCTGGAGAGATGGCTCAGTGGTTAAGAGTTGGTATGCTCTTACAAAGGACCCGAGTTCAGCTTCCAGAAACCACACTGCACAGCTCTCAAAGGCTGCGACTCCAGCAGGTAGGACACCCAAGCACAATGGACAGCACTCAATGGTCTGCAACTCCAGCTCCAGTAGGTAGGACATCCTCTTCTGGACTTTGCAGGTTCCTGTACTTACATGTGCATGGGCATGCAGTTTTTAAAAATGTGTTTTTAAAAAAGTCTTACCTAAAACTAAATTTTCAGAAAGCTAGAATAGAATAAACATAATGTTTAGAAAAATGACTGAGGATTGAAGAATACCTAAGTAGATAAATACTTTGGGAAACACCGGGAAGGCCAATTTTGGGGAACATTGAGAAGCCCAGTTGGGGGGAGCACTGGGAAGCCTAATTTTGGAGGACACTGACAGCCAAATTGGGTACCATAGATGAAGGCATCAGGCTCCAAATATTTGTAAGGAAATGAATTTGAAACCTTAAATGATAGTGTGTGCCACACAATGTTATATATGTGCATATACATTTATTTGTATAAATCTTACATGAAACTATATATGTGTATGGAATACCTCTGATTTATTTTTTAAGCTCAAAGATGCCTACTTTTGAAAAAAATAATCTCGTGACAAAGTAAATTCCAAAATAATCTCTAAACCAAGTTTACTTTTGACTATAAATGTAAGAATTTAATTGCCTAAAGTACAATTAAAAGGACCATTTCAATAACCTAACTGAACTGATTTGACATTAAAATCTATCATATCATTTCACTAAAGGATAAGATTCATATTTTATGGAGGATAAAAAGGGATTTGATAAAATTCAATTGCACACGGGAGAATGTTATTTTAGTATAATGAGTGTATCTTTAGGCAGAGGCTTACATACCATGGAATGGATTAAGTTGCTAGACACAAATGTTGATTGCTGAACACTATTCCATACCTCTAAATTTTAAAAATGAGTCCTGGACTCTGTATTGTGTTTTCTATTTTATTTTAAAGGAACAATATTCTATTTATTCTTTAAGAATTTCATGCACATATATAATGTATCTTGATCATACTCAACCCCCCCATTTCTAATCTTCCTATATATACCCAACATCCTTCTACCAAATTGATATCTTTTCTTCTTTTTCTTTTTTTTATAACCTGTAAAGTATAATTAATTAGTGATCCCTATATATGTGTGGATATAGAGACACTGAAACATGGATAACTTACCAGAGAGCATGATCTTAAAGAAAACTGACTCTTCCTCCCCTCCAAGCCATCAACTGTCAGGTGGGGCTTATGTTCCCATATTGGATTTATGCTGTATTGTTGAAGGGTTTGATCTTCTGTGGGTCTTGGGTAGGTGACCTTAGGTGCTTTGAATCATAAGTACAATAGCTCTTTTATGTCTCATCTCAGTCCTCCCTGAACTCTGGCTCTCAGGCTCTTCTCACTCCTCCTTTGCAATGGGCACTGAGCTCTGAAGGGAGGCTCTGTGATGTGGTGGTTTGAATAGGTATGGTCCTCATAGACTCATGTGTTTGAATGCTGGCTCATAGGGAGTGGCAGTATTAGGATACAGTATGGCCTTGTTGGAATAGGTGTGGCCTTGTTGGAGGAAGTATGTCACTGTGGGAGTGGCTTTCAAGTCTCCTATGCTCAAGCTATGCCTAGTGTAGCCCATAGTCTCCTTCTGCTGCCTACAGATCAAGATATAGAACTCTTAGCTCCAACCACAACCATGTTTGTCTGCAAGCTGTCATGCTTCCTGCCATGATGATAATGGACTAAACCTCTGAAACTGAAGTCAGCCTTAATAAAATGTTTTCCTTTGGTCATAGTGTCTCTTGACAGCAATAACACCAAAACAAGACAAGTGAGTATTCCACAGTTGTGCAATCTCTGCATTTTAACCATTTGTGAGATTCCTCTGTTATTTTTTTAACAAAAATGCAACTAATTCTTAAGAACACCAAATTATCTTAAAGAACCAAGATAACAGCACAATTAACATTGAAATAAGGGTGGCTTTCTCTGTTAGATTCTGGGAAAATAGAAGAATGTCTACTCCGGGCTGTGCTAATTATCTCAACCCTGAAGACAAAAGAGGAAAGTATTTAAAAATAATACCCAACATTGCTATTTTTTTGAATTATCATCATATTACTGTTCTGGCAAGCTGCAAGGAACTAAAGATCCTTCAAAATGAGTAAGAGCATTTAGTCAGTCTCTGGGTAAAAACTGGGTATACAAAAATGAGTAACTTCCCCATATATTAGCAACAACTGGCTAGAAGAACAATGAAGAGAAAGTATTCAATTTACAACAGAGAAAATATAGATCTGTAGGAATAAACCAATCAAAACTTATTTAGAGCCTTTATAAAGAAGATTTTAAAACCTCACAAAGGCATATAAAAGTGTATTTGAATAAATGGAGAGAAATACCATTCCCTTGGAAAGTAAGACTTAATATCATAAAAGTATCAATTAAATCATAAATGATTTAAAATTTAGCCATCAACTTGGTTCAACACAAGCAGCACTGTATAAAAAGTATATCTAGATAAGTAAATTCAGAAGACAAGAGAGAAAATTATGAAAACTAATGACAAGAGCTGACTCTACCTGATATTAAAATCCATCATTAAAAATCTATCCCAAAGCTACAGGAATTAAAGTGACGTATTGCTGGTGCAGAAATAGGTGGCAAAGGAAGACACTAAAGACAGTTTGAGGAAGGGAAGTGAGACTTTTGCATTCCTGATCTTCCTTTATATCTATAGCACCTAAGGATGGGACCCTTTAGGGCTTCACCTTACCTGTTCCTCTTTGTTGCTTTCACATGTTGATTGTCTTATTTTTTTGGTCACTTTAAGTACTTTCTCTGTGCTTTTGAACACCATATGCTGGTTCCCCTACCTTCGGTACTTCTCACATTCCTGTTTCAGGAAAATTACAAATGCAAGACCAAGCCCTTAACATTGCTACCCAGGATGCACCTTTCCTAATTCAGAAATAAGCCCTTCTGTCCTTAAATAGCTGTCATCAAAATCCTAACAGATAACATGTAGGCATCTCAGATTTCTTAGCGATTGTGAGCAATGCTTCAATAAACACAAGAGTTCAGAATGCATGAAGAAAATACCATGCCTTTAGATCATGGAATACTATTAGACCATTAAAAAGAAAATCTAGTCTTTGTGACAACATGGGGGGACCTGGAGACTCTTATGTTAAGTGATATAAGCCATACACAGAAAGACACATACCACTAGACCTTACTCGGAGACAGAATCTAACGATTTTGATCACATAAAAGTTGTGAAAAGAATGTCAGGTACTGTTGCTCAGGCTGGGAAGGAAGAATGAGAAAAGGCTAATTTATCAGAATAAGTTATAGTTAGATAACAATATTATGGTTCGGATCTTAAATGTCCACCCAAAGCCACATGCTGAAGGTGCTGACCGTAGGCAAAGGCACCGTAGAGTGTGCTTGAATACATAAGAGATGGGCCTCACTGAAGGAAATGTGTCACTGGGTACACTTCCATAGAAGATGTACTGGTATTTCTCCCTTTCATCATTCTCTTTTGAAATCACCATGAGGGCAAACACTTTCACTACAGCACATGCTCCTGCCATGCTATTCTTTACCTAACAGTTCAGAAGCAACAGCAGCAAATACATTTTTCCTTCTTTTAGTTGACTGCTTCAAGCATTTCATCACAGTAATGGAAAGCCGAACAACATCTGAAGTAATACAGGATGGTGACAGTCACTGAGGATGTACTGTATCTTTCAGAAACTAGGAGAAACAATTTTGAATGTTTTTGTCACAGTAAAATGATGAATGGTGAGTTAGACATGGTGGCACGTGCCTGTAGTCCCAGCACTTAGGAGGTAGAGGCAAAGGGTTGCATTCTTTTAATCAGCCCAGGCTATACAGTAAGCCTCTACCACAAAAGGCAACAAACAAACCAAAAACATATATGAGGATATAGATATGTTTAACATAATTTAGATATTAAACAATAAAGATGTGTATTAAACTACTATACAATTTTAAAAATTGTTTTTTTAATTCATCAAATATTTTAAGAAACTTTCATTTTTTAATTTAAATAATTGTGCAAATTATTTTTGTAATCTGTATAATCACAGAATAATTTGACACCTTTCTTTGTCTCACCCTCCATCTGCTCTATCAGGAAAGATTATGGACACACATTTAAATTATTATCTTAAAAACAGCTACTTCTTACAGCTCCTGTGCCCTTTCCAAACTAAGCTCTGTGGCTTCACTCTTTCCTGCTGTCTTTGGATTACTCTTGACCACCTTAATCCATCTTCTCTATAGCAGCCAGACTGATTCTTCTACACTTCATAACTACTTATGTCTTTTCTCTGCTCAGAACCCATAAACAGAATAAATATGCACAATGTCACTTTAAGCCCACAAAGTTCTGTAGTTCTGTTCCTGGTTCTAGTGATCCACTGATCATTACTCAATAGCCAGAAGTTAAAAAAATAATTATGTACCCATTTGCATGCACACACATGTATGCACATACACACATGCACACACATTTATTATAAATCTTACTTCACATAAAAATGTGTAGCACATAACTTTCAACTAACAATGAAAGTATGCAGTATTTGTTCTTCATTGTATATAATTCCATATAATTAGCGAATTTCATAAGCTTCACTGTGTTTCCCAGACTTGTAATTTTAGTAACTCCATGGCTACAATAGGTAAGTGAAGACAGTTCCTGGTTGACATGGCTCTTTATATTAATGATTAAAAAGAAAATGAAACAATGAAAAAACATGGGGAACTTACCTTCTTCATCAGTGATGTGAACAAGGCCTGGAGCCCAACTGGATAATATGTAAAGATTATGCATTACTTACTTGTCTTGTTACTGTGACTAATACAAAAGCAAATTTAGGAAGACTGGGTTTACTTTGGCTCATAGTTTGAGAAGAACTCCATCATGGCAGAGATGTCATGGCAGCTAGAGCTGGAGGCAGCTGGTCACTTTGCGTCTGCAGTCAGGAGGCAGACAGAAAGGAATGCTGCTGGCCCACGTGCATTCTTTCTTTCTTCAGTCTGGGACTCCAGGCCATGGAATGGTACCTCCTACATTTAGAGTGGGTGTTTTTACCTCAGGTAACTTGATGTAGATAATTTCACAGTCGGTCCCTCAGTTTTTTCCCATGGTGATTCTACATCCCACTGAGTTGACAATCAAGATAAACTATCAAAGATTATGTGGGTTTAGAGTATTGATCCTCAGAGGCAAAAAGGAAGTCTGGTTCAACGCAATTCAGTAGCCAGTGTTGGCTCAAACTTCAGGAGTCTGACACCAGGCAGTTTATTTTCGGCATATTTAGATACAGCAGAATTTTAGAAAATAATTCCTTGTGACAACCAACTCAATTTTGTGTGCACAATAAAGCTTAAGGCGTTACTACATAGAAACTCTTGTAAAGTACACGTGATCTCTTCTAAAAAGAGTTCTATAGATTGACTACATATGGTATCTTAAGGGTCTGGGAGAGAATCTGGTGTAGGCTCTATCATACAGAGACTTCAAAGGTCATCAAGTTATTAACCACCTCCCCTCCTGTTTGTAAAGTACATGTGACATCTCCCATAAAGATGGATTCTTTTGACTGAGAAACAATGATCAAGATAAGGATCTAGGAAGGGTGACTCAGATAAACATAAGAGTCTGGGGGAGCCCAGAGGTAGCACAGAGGTCACTAGGCTATTAACCATATCTAATCCCAGCCTTCTGGGAAGAAAATAGGTTATGTATCTCTTCCTTTGAAGAGACAACCTTGCGTGTTTCCTTAGTATTTATCTATGAATACAAGAACCTCTGTAACCCCAACAAGATTATGTCCCAATTTTTTTCCTTGTCACAGTGTAAGTGATAGAAGCATGACATAACACAATTCAATCTAAATTATTTAACATATTCTTCATAATTTTAGATCTAGACCAGTGGTTCTCAACCATCCTTAAGCTGCAACCTTTCAATATAGATTCTCATGTTGTGATAACCTCCAACCATAAATGCTACTTCATAACTGTAAATTTTCTTCTGTTATAATTATAATGTGGATACCTGATATGTGACCCCAATGGGGTCACAGTCCCTGGGTTAAAAGGCACTGGTCTAGATCTTCAACTAAATGAAGTCACTGTGTATTTTCAAAATTTTCTGATTTCCATGGTTTATGTATCTTCTCTGTGAGCAGCTTCCAACCTGCTGTCACTGGGTGCAGGGCCATGGAGCATGCATGAGGTCATGTGATGTTTCCACCATACACATAAAACAGTTGCAGTCAACTTCAACAAGCAGAGGTAATGTTCAGATGGAGTAACAAGACTTTTCACCTTCGAGTTTTGGTACAGTGTACTTCATTTTAATTTTATATAATTTAAGTTGTGATAATGACTATGTTTAACAACTGGATTCACAATTTCTAAAAGCTTTTTATGTGTCTCTTCCAAGCAGGTGAACACAGCTTCCGGGCTCCTGTTCCCATCGCTCTACCCTGTGCCTCCCCTGGCTCCAGTCATAATAGACTTCTTGTTGTCCTTCAACACATTGAGCAGCGTTGTCACTCACTGTTCCCACTGAAGTACAGGAGCCTGGCACACTTGACCCTACAACCACACAACTCAACCCCTAAATGAAAGTTCTTGCTCTGAAAGAGTCATACACTCCCACTTTCCCACACAGAAGCAGCAATTTGGACCGACCCCTGCACCTTTTTCGGGCTTCATGTGACTTCTTAATGTTGATGGCTTTCTGGCACTTTGCATGTTTTATTTGTTGATTTTGTGACTCCATCATTCTCCCCTGGAAATTAAATCTTATGATGAAGGTCATTGCCTCTCATTACTGCTGTTTTCCAAACATTTTTGTTAAATAAATTTAAGAACTTACTTAGTACTATTAAAACAAGGACCTGGGGTGTCAAAGGATCTAAAAGAAAACCATTAAAAAGGACAAACGAGCAATCTCATGACTATATAGAGGCTCTTCTAAACCGATTAGTGAGTGAAAATGTGTAATAAAGACAAAATGTGACATATATGTCTCATGGATATATGTGATATAAAAATTAAAAAAAAGGTTTTTTATGATCATTGCTTTTCTATAGAAGAATATAGAAATAATAAAGACAAAAAGGATGTATGTGGCATGAATATATATGACATAAGTAATGAGAAAAAGGTTTGTTTTAATGCCAATGGCTTTTTTATAGAAAACATACAAAATAAACCAATAGATTTTCACATAGTTTTCTAGCAAGGTAACTACAGAGATATGTTAACAGTCTGACTTTGGCACAGTAAAGTTTATGCATTGTGGACCAAAATATAAACAAAGCTAAGCATTCAGAAGGAAAATTTCGAGTTTCAAAATACAGAATGCCCAAGCTCTATGATCTAGTGTTTTTACTGCTATGACTTTACACTGGTGATACAATAGAATTTGTTTAAAAGGGGACTTACTGGTTTTTAAAATACCAAAGCTGGAGGAGAATAAAACAAATGGAAGGAGAAAGAGGAAGAAGATGAACAATAGGAATTAGAAAAGTGATCAGTAGTAACTTTATGAAATGGAATTTGATACAGATATAAAATGAATATAATCTTGACAGTCTGGAGATGCCCTAGTGTTACGATGTGAATATCACCCCATAAGTTTATGTGTTTAAACACTTGGTCCCAACTGGTAGTAGTGTTTTGGGAGGTTGCAAAACCTTTGGATAGGGGCCCAGCTGGCAGATGTAGGACTGTAGGGACATGCCTAGTGGGCTATAGTCATCCTAAATTCTGGTCTAAGCTCTTTGCTTTCTGACTGCCAACACAGTGTAACCAACTACTTCATACCCCTGTTGTGGCTGCCATGAGCTACTTCTTCTTCCTTGCCCTTTCCTGCCATGATGCGCTGAACCTTCTTAAACCAGAAACAAAAATAAGTTCTTCTTTCCTTATACCACATTCAGGTATTCTGTTACAGAAATAAAAATTTTAAAAAGTACTTAATGTAAAAATGGTGCCAGAAGTGAGGTCATCACCATGATAAACCCAACAACACAATCTCTGGATGCTTTAAACGTACGTGTGGGAGGGATGTGAGAGACTATGCATCTGTAGGCTATAGATGGCATGGAGTGCTCTAATCAAAGCTTACTGAAGTCATTAAAGGTATAGATCAAAGACTGTGCTGGAGAAGATTTAGGACTCAAGAAGTCTTCTAGGAATCAGACTAATAGACATTCGTGGTACATTCTGACAAAAAATCTTGCTATGTTCTGTCTGTGTCAACTTTGCTTAGAGAGACATGAACACATGTCTGTTCACTTCAGATTTGGGGACCAATGAAAGATCTAAAAAAACAATTCCATCCAAATGCAACTTGGTGGAAAAATGAGGTTTTTTTTTTCAGTTTGTTTACAGAACTATGTGTAGGGGGGTTACTAACAAAATTGAAGATGACCTTTAAAACAGCCACATATCTAAAGAGTTCTGCCCTACATGGAAAATAACTTCTTGGAAGCTGTGTAGGTTGAGGTTCCCCTTCAGATAGCCTTCCATACACACACACACACCTCATAAGTCCACATACAGACATACAGCTAGGGCAGAATTACACATAGCAGAAAGAAGTGAGTGGCTGTCATCTCAGGAGGGAGAATAATGGTCCTTCCCATGTCCTCCAGCTGAGAGGAAATGCCAACAAACCCAAACATGTGAGGGCCTACCTAGGGCAGGTTGTCATAGCTGCTCTTCCACCTTAAGATAGTAACAGCCTTGTTACCCTAAGAGAAGAGTACTCCCCCGTACCACAACCTGAAATCTGGTGGCACTACATTCAAAATGAATTTGCAAATTTGCATGGCCAAGGACATTCGAAGACATTAAAATCCAGGTTGTGGCATGATTATTGCTCATGCCCTTAATCAGACTTAGAATGAAAGAGAGAGGAGTTAGAGGAAGAAGGATTGGGAGAGGGAGAGGGGATGACAGGGGAGAGGGAGAGGGGATGATGGAGGGGGGGAGAATAGTGAGACAAAGAGAGAAGAAAGTGAAGCTGAATGGTAAGTTTAGTTTGCCAAGAAAAGGAGCCCAGTTGAGTTGAAACATGGCAGCTAAGGAGATAAGAACAAAGAAATTATGATCAAAAAGATTAGCACGATGAAGAGAAACTTCACACTCTGCCATGGGACAATGGGAATGAAGCTGGAAGAGGACAATACCCCATCATCTATCCAAGTCTCCTGGATGTAGAAATGCAAATTAACTTGGAGAGTAGCGGAGCAGGGCTTTTCTGCTCCAAACTGGACACCTTTGGAAAGGCTTTCCATGGTTCAGCTATGTAAGCGCCAGGCTGCTAAAATCATGGCCCTGGAGGGGCAAGTTGCCTCCCATGTCACCAGCATCATTTGGTGGCAGTACCACAAGGTGCTGATTTTTCAGGAAGGGAAAATACAAGAGTGAGGGACGTCATAGAGGCGTGTATCTACGTTCCAGAAAGCTACCAAGGTTGAGATGGATTCTCCACATGGCTGGCTATACATGGAACAATAAAGGAGAATCCTGTGTTGTAATGGATATCCAGGACATTAGAGATTATAAAAACATAGGATGTTTTTCAAGGAAAGCTGCAGGTATTAAGAGGAGTTAGCATAAGAAAGCTCTATGTGCCCCAGGCAATAGATAACATGGGCAGATCCAAACCTGTTGGGGTTCTAAATTGTATAACCACGTTCCCCACCAAGATGGCATACTTCAGAGCTATAAGGTCATATATTTGTCCACTAGGTTTTCATCTTGATTTGTGCTGCTCTTTTCTTCCTAGGTTCTCATTCCTCTGTTTTTGTCAGGAACGTCCACTCTGCCATTTTATGTAACTTGGTTTTTTCATTGTTTTTGTTTGTCTCTGTGTTGGTTGTGCTGTGTTTTCCATTGTTGCTGTCTATCTTATAGAGGCTTACTTTAAGAGATTGCCTTGTATCTTAGAAGAGACTCTGGACCTCCAGCTTCTGAACAGTGCTGGAACTGTAAGACCATGGAGACTTAGAAGTTAGACTAAGTGCATTTTTCATTATAAGATGGCCATATACCTATGGGAATTAGGGATAAATCTTGTTTATAGTTTGAGTGGGAATTGTTTCCCTGAGTTTAAATACTTAGCCCCAAGCTGATGGTTCTGTTTTGGAAGTTATGGAAGCTTAGAGATGTGGAACCTAGTTGCAGGGTTTTGGGGCCTGGGCAAAGGGCTACAGTTGACCTTGTTTTGGCCCAAATGCTCTGTTTCCTGACTGCCAACAAGTAGTTACTGCCTCATGCTCTTGCTGCCCTAATCAAAAGCCACACTCATTTTCACCACTTCCCGGTATAGTGGACTGTACCATGTCAGACCATGAGCCAAAATAAACCTTCCTTCCGTAAGTTGACTTTTTGAGGCAAATTACCTTAAAAGAAAGAAAAATATGTAATACACCTACCAAATAAACATGCCCACCCAAAGGGACAATCTTGGAGTGTCTCCTGGGGAGTTAGTGTGGGCACATTAGATGAGACTCCTCTTGTGGTCTCAGTCATGTGACCTGGGTGACAAGTTGCTGTCATACTACCTCTCTAGTTGGCCAGAGTATCTCTGCCTCATAACTAGGGCAACCTCAAACTCTTTATCTTGCTTGATCCTAGGCTGGGGCCCAGGAATAACCCCATGCTGATTACATTGAATTTTTAAACAGGATGCTAATATAGTGTGCTAATGATCAAAAGCTCAGAGGGCATTTTTTTTTTAAATGTCAGAGAACTTGACAGAATGAGTAGAAAGAATGTCAGAAGGTGAGAATGAGGAAGAGTCATGAGTCAGGGGCAGTGACAATAGCTCAAAGGTATAATTGGGCCATCTGCTGTGATACTCCACAGGAGTCTGGTTCCCTGTGGTTTGTGCAAAGCTAGGAGAGGAGTCATCTAGTTGGACTGAGTGCTTTCTAAGAAAGGTCCAGAAAGTGCAGGCAGACCCTTCCCCAGAAAAGAGCCAGTTTTTCACAGCAGGAGGCCTAGAGTAGAATTTCTTGAGCTCTCCTGCAGTTAAGATTTGCTTCCCAAGCATCTTTCATATGACTAAGGCACCTTGCACACAGTGAGAGCTTAACCCCATGGGAGTTGTCTGAACTCTAAGAACATCAGACATTGGAAAGTTGCCAAAGATGTGGGAGAGAAAAGAACTGCATTCAAAGGAAGTATATTCAGACACTGCATGCATGTGAAATATGAGAACCAAGATCAGTCATGAAGTTCTGCATGAGAGGTCAGTTCTGTTATGGGGACTAGCATGGACACGCACCCCAAAACTAAGACCAACTATTACAAAGATCTTCAATACAGAAGATATTCATATTTAGGTGAAGACCACACAGGAAATGGGGATCTATTTCTGCAGAATTTCTGGTGACATTTGAAGACCAGCTCTGGACATATAAGAGAATGGCAAACCCAACAGAGCTCCTCAAAGCAAACAAATAAACAACAATAACAACAGACAGGAGTGCAGTAGTGAATAGAACAGGTTCTTAATTAGATAAGAAACAAGAGCCATCAATTATCATTTCTTTTCCAGATGTCGATAATGACAATTAAGAGGAAGATGGAAACAGAAAATCAGAGAATTTCTTTGAGAAAATTTGCCATGACATTAGTGAAGGAAACTTTCCCAGTACTCGGTTACATGAGAGCACCCCAGGAGCTTTCCCAGAGTGGAATTTTCTGCAAAGTCTTCTTAAACTGGAGCATATGGGGTTGCTTTGGGGACCTTGGAACTCTGTGGTCAGACACTGGTTTCAGCCGAATGGCCTGCTGAGCAGACCACTCTTACCAGCCAACAAGGTATTTCTTTCGTGGGGCATCAAGAAACTAAAATCATCACTATAGCTCTAATTTCAAGTGACTCTCACATTGACTGAGTTCAGGCCTCCAGACATCACTGGCAATTTGGCTTGACTGTCTATAGATGACTGTGGTTGGCTTCCATGTATCTGTGTCTGAGTGCATGCTGTCTGAAGTGCACAGCATCAGAGAGTGGTGGAACAGAGCCACACTTTCCCTGTGCTCTCATCCCGTCATCCCCCTTTCAGCTTTTTACCATGTCACACATCCTCTGGAATGACCAGGCCAAGCTTCCCTAAGGACTTTGGCAACCTTTCTTTTCTCCAGAAAAGCCAAAATGTTTCCCCATGTTCTCTCATCTCCAATATATGTAGTGAGACTATGCTCCCCATGAGCCTCTCACTGTGCTGGATGAAGGACAGATATTTTTTGGCAGACAGGACAACTCTTCTTGCTTTCCCCAGAGCCCCCTCTACTATCTTCTCTGCTTGCCATGGAGATGACATCAACATGGATTGGAATTTAACCCAAAGAATGAGATGGTTTTAAAAGAGTCAGAGAAAATGTGGTTGGCAACAGCGTCATTCCACATTGATGCTATAAAATTTCAAAGCATAAATTGAACATGAGCAGGAAACAAATTATTGTTCATATTTTCCTTCTCACTCTGCAGGAGATATTCATCTGTGGGCAATAAAAACAAAGCACGAAACAGCCTTTGTGGGTCCCTAGAAGCCAGCATCAGGAGGCAGCTTTGGCAGAGGCACCATCAAGAGTGATGACTTAACCAGCCTTAAACAAAGGCATTAGGGGATGTCAGAGACAGGAAGCTGAGCATTGTCTCCATGCAGACTGACTGAGAGACAGGGAACTGTATGGACAGTCACATGATCACAGCTGCTTCTCCTGGTAAGACATTAGAATAGACAAGCACTGTGTATTCGGCTATATAGAGAGTAACTAGGAACAAAAAAAGATCACTCATGAACCTGAGTGGCAACAAAACCCACCTGGACACTCCAGAGACTCCTCACATGCACCAACCAGACAGCAAGCAGAGATTCTGTCTAGGCTTCACCTCACAGTTACCTGGCAACAACCAGGTGTGCCTAACTCACTGTAAGAGGGGCTGCTTGCCCCTCCTCTCTTTCTTCCTCTCTTGCCTTCTTGCTTTCAATCTGTCCTCTTTCTCCTTCCCTCTCTCTTTCCATTCCCCTCCCCCATATTTTTCCATGTGCTCATGACTGGCCTCTACTTCTCTGCTCTCTCTCTCTCTCTCTCTCTCTCTCTCTCTCTCTCTCTCTCTCTCTGTCTTTTTCTGTCTCTACTACCATCTTACCTCCCCTCCCCTTGCCCTGAATAAACTATTCTATACTATACCTATCCTCTCCTCTCCTCTCCTCTCCTCTCCTCTCCTCTCCTCTCCTCTC
>NW_021620939.1:63067-84200 GCF_004785775.1 Grammomys surdaster | reverse complement strand
CTCCTCTCCTCTCCTCTCCTCTCCTCTCCTCTCCTCTCCTCTCCTCTACCTATACTCTACTGTACTGTTCTAGACTAGACTAGACTAGACTAGACTTTACTATGTGGCTGGTTCCTCAGGTGGAAGGGATGCCTCAGCATGGGCCCCACAGAGCCATGGACCTTATCACACAGCCACCAAACATATTCCTTCTATCCTTATCTTTTTATAAAATACAACACTAAGAATGAATGTTAAAGCTAAAGAAAAAAATCATAAAACTAGCTGAGGTAGGAGCTGGAGAGAGAAGTCAGCAGTTAAGATTCTGTACTGCTTAGTGGACCAATGGTAGGTTTCCAGCATCCACATCAGATGTCACACAACTGCTTGTAATACAAACTCCAGAAGATCAGTTGCTATCTTCTGGTCCCAGCAGGGACCTGCACACACAACTAAAAATGAAGAAATAGCAGATTAGAAAATATTAGAAACATAACAAAACTGGTCAGGTATATACCAAATGCATTCAGTTAAGGCATTACCTATATGCAAGTTACAAATGCAAAAATACATTATTTGACCAAAAAAAAAAAAACCCTCAAAAAACAAAAGACATGCAAATAAAATGAGATAAGACATTTAGTATAAAAAGGTGATTGTATAATAGGATTGTAGCACACACCTTTAATCCAGAATTTGAGAGGCAAGGGCACAGGAACTTTATGAGTTCAAGGCTAACCTGGTCTACATAATATGTCCCTGCCTCAAATCAAAACAAGCAAATAATCAAAACAACAGCAAAATCCCTGGATGATTGGATTTCTAGTTCTAGCACTATTTAAAGACCAGATAATTAAAGAGATGGTCTTGGTATCAAATATATAAACTATAGTATACTATGTTTAATTTAAAATTTGTAGAATATTGGTTATTATACTTATTTATTTTTGTGTGTGCATATGAGGAAGTCAGGAAAACCTTCAGGAATAGAGTTTCTTCTTTTACCATGTGGAGTTCAGTGATCAAACTCAGGCAACAAGTATCTTTACAAGAATCACATCACTCCAGTCTGTTGGGGATCAGGAATCACAACACAAACCATAAGAACACTGATTTTAGTTAAATAAGAATAGTTTATTGAATGCATACCCCAATACGTACCTATCAGGTCCACAAGGGTGTCATTCAACAAACTACTCTTGCTTAACTGAGATTGGTGTTCATATGCTTTTTGTGGTGATTCCTGAACTGAAACATTTGGTGCATTGGCTGGGAACACCCCTTACCCTCAAGCACCCCTTCATTATTGCTAGTGAATGCCACCAAGCTGGCTTCTCCGTGAGGAGGTAAGTCTCCTGTACCTACATCATTCTTTTTCTTGGTTTGGTCTTGTTTTTGGTTTGGTCTAGACTTTTGGAGACCCAAGAAGAGAGCTGGACACAACAAAAGCACCTAGGGTCAGAGGGGATCAGGAAACGTCCTGCTTTCTCTCTGGTTCCCACTAGAGGAATGTCTGGTTCTGGTTCTGGGTCCCTTTGGTTCGACATCTGGGTCCCTTTGATAGGACATCTGTTCTCTTCCCTTTCCCCTTCACCCCCAACTTTATTGGTTATCCTTGTCTTTCAGTTTATGTTTGTATTTTCATTTTGTTGCTTGGTTGTTGCTCTGTGTTTCATGTTCAAAAGAAAAAATAATGGTTAAAACTTTATCTGCTGGCTGTTCACACCTTGATTTAGTTTTAATTCATTTCATGGCTTTTTTTTTAGAAAAAAAAAAAAAAAAGCAGTTGAATTGAGACAACAAAGGCTGATAAACTGGTGCTCCTCCCTTGACTGCTGGGGAAGCCCCGCCTCCAGCCTAAGTCAGGCTGACAGCAAGCCATGGGCAACAGCAGTTTCCCAGCATCTCTGGTAGGAAAGCTGATGGCTGGTTCTGCTACAAACTCCATGTGACCATGAGAATTGAATCCAACAGGTAGCAAGGTGTTCTTCCCTTGAAATTAAAATTTGTCTGTCTGTTTCAAATGTATAAATGTATGTGGCCCACTACATATTTATTTCTGACTAGCCTTAAATATATAAGTTTACCATGTTCCTCATGTCTTGGTAATAAAATATTGGCTTATAAGTTATGATGTATGATAAAATCTGTAACATTGGTAACAGAAAGTTGGCTTAAAAACATATAACTCAGGGTTAAAGCCATTCTGGGCAACAGCACACGGCATGAGCCAACCCACAGAAACAGGTCTCTAAAGATACTTCTAAATTAAGATAATATTTTTTATTTAATTCCTGCCCTAAAAATCATTCTTCTAAATGATAGGATTTAAAATGTTTCTTTAATGGGTTATTAAAGCTGAACCTTCATATGTTTGTATACAAGAACTTTTCTTGCTGGCAGCCAAACTTTATAACATCAAAATAAAGTACTTGGTATTGATTTTGGAGACACTGGGATATTTAAACTGTTAAATATTGGTTTTATCTTCTAAACTTTATGGTTATATGCTATGGCTTCACTCTTAAAAAGATGCTTTATTTTTATATCGCAAAAGCAACTTTTAAAAATTGTAGTTAAATATATAAAGCTATGGGATATTTTTAAAATTGTTGATGTATTATTAGAATGTCTTTATTAATATATGATGGTTACAATAAAGGTGGAAATTTTAATGAAAATAACTACAATAATGATGGAAACTATAATGAATTTGGAAATTATAATGGACAACAGCAATCAAATCATGGACCCATGAAGGAGAGACAGTTATGATGAAAAAATCTCAGACAATCCCTGTTCTTATAGCTCTGGATCTGAGAATGGAAATACTGAATATGATAACAGGAAATTTTCATTTAAATGTAATCTACCACTGTGTTAGTTCATTAATTTATTTATTAGTTAGTTAAAACTACTAGGTCTCTTATTTAAAATAACAGTTTGCTTTTTCATAGGCTTCATGTTACAGAATAAACAGACTTTAATGTAACTTTTTTACTATTCCTTCATTTGTAAAGTCTGAGGATTCAAAAGCTTCTAAAAATATTTGAGAATCTAAGAAAATGTTTAAGAGTTTAGGAATATGTTTGAGGTAGATAAATGCAAATTATAAAGTTAAAAGGTCTACTATAAAAATGGGAGATGTTTCATATATTCCCTGCATGCTATTGTTATTTCAAAGTTCAGGATTTTAACACTGATCAATGGAGTTCAGGTTACGTAACAGAGCATTAGCAGCTCCTGCAGAAGCTCAAAATTTTAAATTCCCCTTGGCTGTCTTCTGAATATAGAATTAAAGATGTTTCTCATCATGCTACAAACATTTCAGTTCAATCTGTATATCTAGCCTTCTGGATTGAGACAAAGAATGTTCCATGCCTTTTGACCCAAATTTATATCTTTTATTAACTCTCAAAGGCATGAGTCTACTGCTGTTGTATTACAGGCACTTGTTAACTACATTTTTTCTAAAATATGGATTTTAATGCAATAGCAATACTAATGTAGATCCTTTTGTAAGCTAAAATTCACATAAGCTTCAGCGGATTAAAAAAGTCATTAAGACTTAGATGTACCTGCCACAGATCAAATGAGCTTCAGATAAGTACATCCTTAAAAATAAGATTTTCTCTTTGGTCTTGGGATTCTTTACCTTCCCCAATTACTAGACAATTTTAACTTCTGTCACTAGTCTATATTTGTCTTAGCAGATTTTCACCTGGCTGATAGACTCCATGCAGGGATTATCTGTGGACTGCAAGCTGCTGAGATCTGGATTGGCTGAAAGCTGTTGTTATCCAGTCCAGCTGATATGATTGCTTCCTGTCTTTCAGCTAATCAGATGCTTCTGATAAATGACCCGTTGTCTAGCCTTTAAATTGCCTTTCAGCCTTCCTGCGCCCCAATGACAATGTCCTAATTTCAGCTGGAAGTAGTTACAGAAGAGAATACATCATCCTTTGTCCCACCTAACAGGCTGAAATGCTAAGTCAAAAGGAAACTCCCTGGCATAAGGGACAGATGGTTACCTATAAAGCCAACTGACAAACCACTAAGCAGTACATTTCTGTCCAGCTTATGGTCCTCCAGACCTACTATAACTCCCTGGCCTCAGAAGAAAATTTTGAGTCAATTAGACTCACAAGAGCAACTCAAAGTGGGCAATGAGGCCTGCTCCTTTGAACATAACTGTAGCCATTTTGTATTCAGTCTCCATTTTGCTCATCAGGTAAAATTAAGTTCAGGTTCTCAGACTCTAATACCCAGAAGTAATTATCTATAGCTGACACTGAAAAATTCTCCTAAAAGGTCATAACACTATGGTTGTAATATTCATGCTGTGTTATCTCAATGCTCTGAAATTCCCCTGTTCACCCTTATCCACCACCCCTCCTATCTCATTTAGGACCAATCAGCTTTAAAGTTAGCTAGTTAGCCAAATGTAGTACTGCCTCCAACCTTGCCTTCTGAACATGGTTTTTCCTATTAAAAAGCCTGCCCTAAGAACAGACTGACACCACAATTAGGCTCCTGAGTCCTTTTTTGTGATCCTGATGGATCAGTCTTGTGGTATGGGTTCAATAAACTATTCTTGTTAACTGAGATCAGTGTTCATATGGTTTATGTGGCGATTGCTGAACCCCAACAACATCTACTGCTCAACTTGTAGACAACTCCATGAAAGAGACTCCCTTCTTCTAGCATTTCTTTATTTATGATATTGCCTTGGGGGGTGCTTGTCAATCTTATGAATTTTTGTGCATTCTTTGAGCCTTATAAGCCTCATCCTTGCCTGGAAAACAGAATGTTTTATTCAGGGGAAATAGTCCACAAGTATTACAGAAATGCACAGGAAGGGTAACCGTATTGTTGTCAAGTTGAATACCAGGATGCATGCTTGCTAAGAAAATACAGGAAATAAAGGCCATGTGGTTATCTCAGCCCCAAAACAAATGTTTTCATAAAATCCATGATCTAGAATCACCTAGGTTTTAGAGCATGTCTGTGAGAGATTATCTGTATTGGAGTAATTGAAGTGGGGAGACCCACCCTAACAGTGGATGGTACCATTCCACACATAAGGTCCTGGACTGCATGAAAAGGAGAATAGGGGTTGAACACAGCATCAATTGTTCCCCATTTTCTGACTGTGGACATCATGGTATTAGTTACCTCACACTGCTGCATCCATGAATTTCTCATCACAATGGACCGTGACCTCAAACTGTGAGCCAGTAATAAACCCTTCCTTCCTCAGATCACTTCTTTCCAAATGTTTTATTGCAGCAAAGAGAGGATAACTAATACACAAGGAATGGAAAGAACATATTCAACCTGGAAAAGGCATTGGCTAGTTTTACCATTCACATTATACTTGTTAATGAGTCTTACTGCTCTTAACCTGAATCCCCAAAGGAATTGTGGAATCTACAGATCTCACTGAGAAAACATCTCAGCTGAACAGAGCATACCAAGGAAAACTTGTCAATGCACCTTTTGCATCACCTGCTTTCCAGGAAGCTATAGCTCAAACAGACATTGCTGATGCTTCTAAATATCACTGTCTAATGTCAGTATCTGTGTTTGGTGACCTTGCCCACACAGGCAGTTCCCCCAGAAAGAAGCATTATATGTGATATGTTATTTATGTTTCTCTTCTGTGGCCATCTGCCATACACAACTCAAGGTATTAAAGACTATTTGTACATGGGTTCAGAGGTTCTGCTTCATGGTTGCTTAGTCCCTTGTTCTTGGACAGAACAACCCCATAGTAGGAGTGTTTGGCAAAGCTTATTCATCACATGTTAGACAGGTTACAGAGGAAATGACAGGGACCAGAGGCCAGGTCTGACTTCTTTCAGACCTCACCTCCCAAAGTTTCAACAACCTCTGAAACTTGGTTGGGAATTAAGCTAAGGTCATGTTTTTCATACAAGAGCCTGTGGGGACATTTCATACTCAAACCACAGCATCTCACATTTGGAGCATTCAGTAGCCAATGATCAGAGAGCCATTCATCAGTCACTCTGCAGATATGTAGAAGGAGTATGCCTGTTAGCAGTAGTTTTGTTCAGTTTTCTGTAGAATGGTTCTGGACTAAATTGAATGGGACCCGAGCCTCCTAGAACATAAAACCTACCTCTGTGCCTGCAAGGAAGTGACTTCTGCCATTGCTATGACGTTTTACTCTCTGGCAAGAAAAGGATGTGGGCTTAAGAAAAACTGGGCATTAATATTGCTTTGATAAGAATGGGGAAATAGCTTTGCTCTATAACCAGACGTGAGGTCTTCTTGGTGATGTGAGAGAATTAAGTGCTAGGCTTCTACAAGAGCCAGGCCGTTTGACTGGGCCCTGGGTTATGCAGATAAGACTTCTTAAGGGAAGCAAATGAATACACTCTGGCTTCTTTATTCCTTTTTAGGAAAATGTGTTCCAGTGAGTCCTGCTGTCTCTAGATGGATATTCCCCAGAAGATATTCTTCAGTGGAATTTGCCAAGGGCAGTTACAACTATAGTGATTAAGTCATTTCTGTGTACTCTCTTCTTTTGAATTACATTGCTTTTATTAAAATACTCCCCTTCAAAAGAAATGGACACAACTTTTATTTCTGAAAATACTCTGAACTATCTAACCTGAAAATCCTTTGCAAATGATAAAATATTTATATTTATCCTCATACATGGAGAGCTATGGTCTCAAGAAAGGAAATTCTAGGTGTCAAAACCAACAAAACTATAGCTACAACCCTAAGCTGATCTAGCAGCAGCCCTAGGGGCATTTTCGTTTTCAGTAACCAGAGGATTGATTTTAATGACCTTACAGGGAAATGAAATGAGGTCTTGATCCTTCTTATGATGAGAAATAGAACAGAGACTTCTGCACAAAAACTAGATTCCCAAAAGGTTTTTACATCCTTACAAAGGGTAGATTCTAAAACATCAGAATAAAAGCACAGTAAAGATGAAAGGAAGTTTGTCAGTCCTAGTCTGGCCTCTCAGTAGAAACTCAGTGACTCCTCGGCCAATCCTGACATGATTTTAGGGACCAAATTTAAGCATTCTACAGGGTCTCCTGACATTGCAAACACATATAAAAAATGGTCTCTGGATACTGATATACTCAGACCAGTTGGAATATAAACATTTATTAAAAATCCACATAGGCCAATGTAACTTCTACACAAGCTATGTATGTTTCCTATAAACAAAACCCTGGGTTTTTCAAATGTGGGTTTGCAATAAAGCTTTCAAAACATGGAAAATATTTAAAGTAATGAGACCAAAAATAAAATGAGCAGTATGATTGGAAGTTTAAGAATATTATTAGATAATACAACTATTATGGAAGATATTGTGTATTTGAGTCAAACAATGTAGAAAATTGAGCTGATACTGACCTGGAAGCTTCATCCCTACTTGCTAGCTTTCTTGGTGCTGGCAGTGTTATATAAGCAGCTGGAAGAGAAATATAATAATTAATCATACACAGATGTGAACTCTCAGTGCTACTGTAATGACTGGCCTAGCAAAAGACATGTCTCCTGGTACAATAGTGGCATAAGCATCATGGTGGTAACCAACCTTCTTCAGATCAGGTTTAAGTTCTGCTGCAAAAGACACCTGCTTGAGAAAGAACCCATGGCTGATAGCTCATAAGCCCTAATGGAGAATCTACTATTATTCTGCTAAATGGAAATAGTACTAAACCATCTCCCAATGAGTTATAAACATAGACCAATGTATCTCTCAATTTTCATCTATGGAGCTTCTTTTTGTTGTAGATTGTGATGATACAGAAACTCACAACTGGCAAAGGTTCTGAGAATAAAAGACTGTTGAGTACTCAGCACTAAATGGAATATATATACCTCCTCCTCCCAAAGCTCATGGATCATTAGAGAAGAGGAAGCAGGAACACTAAGAACAGAGGTGGTAGATGACATCAAGGAAAATGTGTCTAGGCAGCTACATATATGAGGTCACAGCAGTTAGGACAGATTGCATAAGACCTGTGTAAGCCTATGCAAGACCAAACCCACCATGAAGATGGGAGTACGAAATCCTACTCCTAGTCATGGAGCCACTGGAACTGGTTAGCCAATAGGAGTGGGAGAAGGCATGTTTCTCAAAGAGTATAGATCCAAATAAGTTGGCCACATTCTGGAGGAAGACAACATGTTCGAGAATACTCAGACAGTACAAGTTGGTCTTGATGAGTTTAAAAAGAAAATTAGCACACAAAGTCATTGGGTAAAGAAATGGGGTGGATCTAGAAAGAGTTGGGTGAGGGAGTAAATATGATCAAAACACAGTATAAACTCTCAAATAACTAATAAATTGTACAAAGATAGTCAAATATTGAAATAAGAAATATCACAAATTGAATATGAATAAAATGAAAAAATAATCAAGAAATATAAAGCACTATCCAAAAACATTTTCATGGAGATTGGGAAGATGGTTGGTTGTCATACAGTTATAAAGATTTGAGCTGAAACTCCAGCTAGTACACATAAAATACCTAGTGTAGCTGTCCATGCCTGCCATCTCTACAGGGTAAAAGCTAAGATGGGAAGATTCTAGGGTCTTGTAGGCCAGCCAGCCCAGATGAATTAATGAGTTTAAGGTCAGGGAGCATCCCTCTCTTGAAAAATAAGTAGGGAAGTAGTAGAGAAAAATGCCTGATCAGTAAAGAAAGATGCCTAATGTTGGCTTCTGCTCACAGGCACATATATTTGCATACATAAGAAAATACACACACACATTTTCACAACTCATTTGATGAGGCTACTATAAGTTTGACCTCAAATTCAGACAAGGACAATCTGAAAAAGAATATCTTATTGACCAGTTTCATTCATGATTTAGATGTGAAAAATACTAAAACATCATTACTCTTCTAGGAACATACAGAAATGCATCTGGACTTAGTTGAATTACAAGGGGGAACATTTGGTAGGAAAACAAAGGCCAAAAAGGATACCTGATGATGTCAATACAGAGAGAAACCATTTCTTAAAACCCAATGAACTCTGTCAATATCGGATTGTTAGAAACAAGTGTCACTCAACAAGACAGTCCCAAGCACAGGAAGCAAACATGGCAAGTACTGAAGAGATGAAAGACAGCAAAGGCATATTCGTGAAGGCATCGATGAGGGTCTTTTATAGTAGACCAAGCAAGGAAGCAAAAAAGCAACCAGGAAGAGAGAGTTGATAAATCAACGGGCCTAATAGACATCAAAGAACATTCTACCCAATGTAAGCATGACAGAGAATCTTCTCAGGGGATCAGACCTTCTAGAGAAGACCAAGTGCTAGCCATAAAAGTTCTTCAAGAATTTGTAAGCTAATGAAAGAGTGGCACTGTAGCCCATACCATACTCATAGCACTTGAGAGGATAAAGAATTGCTGTGAGTCTAGGCCAGTCTGGGGTACAAAGTGAGTTCCAGGCCAACCTGGAGCACAGACCAGGATTTTGTCTCAAAGCAACCACCACAAACGATTTAAAAATACTGAAATTATTTACTTTTTTATTTGACTACAGTTAAACAAAATAAAAAATAATTACAGTCAAATGTGATACCAAGCCCAGCACTTGGGGGTCCGAGGTGAAAGGATCATGAGTCTGGGACCAGCCTGCTATACAGAAAAAATCCTGAGTCAAAATTAACTTTAAGTTTTTTATAACATGAGAAATTAAACCATGCATTCCAAAGTAATAAGGAAAAGAAATGAGAAATAATGAGAAATGAGAAAGGGAAATTAGAAAATATCTTGAGATAAATGAAAGCAAGAACAAACAACCCAAAATTTAGGAGACACTGTTAAAAGGAAAGCTTACAACACCAAATGCCCATGTCTAACAATTTATAGCAGTAAATTGTAAAGACAGAAGATGGGAAATCGATATTCTAACCTTCCTACAAAAGAAACTGGGAGAGAAAAGCAAAGACACCCAGAACAAGCTAAAGGAAAAAAACAAGAGGGCAAGAGGAATTAATGGAATTAATAGAAGAGAACAAAGAAAATCGATGACAGTAAAAGTCGGTGCTTTGAAACAATCAACAATATTGACAGACTGACCAGGGAACACGAGAGAAGACTGGGCTGCTAAAAGCAAGTGTGATCGGGGGAATGTCGACAAGGCCCACCAAAACATTCAGAAAGAAAGTGAGTGCTATAAACTGGATGCCAACAAATTAGGGAACTCAGACAAGATGGATGGATTCCGAGAAAGACACACAACACTGTGTAATAAGAACTAGATGGTTTGAGTAGAGCTCTAATAAGTAAAGTAAATGAATTAGAGCCAGCAAAAAGTATTTGTTGATAAGTCTGACAACCTGAGTTCAATTCCCAGGACCCACATGGTGGAAGGAAGAAAGTAACTCCCACAAGTAGTCCCTGACCTGCAACATGCACCATGGCATATGTAACCACACACACACACACACACACACAAACAGGCACATGCACGAGCACGCACACTGCATAAATGTAAAAATTTTAAAGATGATGAATTAATAATTTGAAATCCAACTACAAAAAACTTTGCAAATGATTTTAGCAATACATGTAGTCAAACAGGTGATAGATAATTAGTATCAAACCTCTCCAACCCAAAAGAACAGATAGACCTCATAACTTCTTTTATAAGGCCAATACTACCATGATGTCAAAACCAAGCTGAAAAAGAAAACTATTGGCTTATGCTCTTTATAAATAAAAGCAAAAGTTTCTCAGCAAAATATTGACGAACTGAAGCAGCACGTACATACAAATGGTTACTTGCCATGAGCAAATGGGAATTATTCTGCAAATGTACAGCTAACTTGACCTATCAGTCAATGACTAGATTCCATATTAGTAGAAGAAAGACATGAAAAGTTGTGAGGGCTCAAGAGAGGGCTCAGGGGATAAAGTGCTTCATTGTAATCACTATGACCTGAGTTCAGATCCTCACATAGATGCACATAGCAGAACACAGTCTATAATCTCAGTACTGAGGGATGGGCAATACAGACACGGGAGGAGACCTGGGACTTGCTAACCTGCCTAGCTAATTAAATGGCATATTCCAATTTTATAAGAGACTCTATTTCAAAAGAAACAATTGAAGAAGACATTCCTTTATCAACTTCTGCTCTGGACCAGGATTCCCACTGGCAAGTGCCTGCCCATAACACACATAGATGAGGGTATATGTCTGACATCAGTATTCAAGGGGAAACTGTGCATAAATACCATACTGAGAAGCCACTTCATGGCCACTCTTGTTTCTGGAATCAAAAGGGCAAAAGAAACTAACATGTCTCATTGAAGAAGTGACCACCTTAAAGTGTGGGGGCCCCGTTAACGAGAATGAAAAATGGCACCAAAGTTTAGGAAACATTTTGACAAATTCTCAAGTTGTCAAATATGGATTTACTGTTTGATGCAGCAATTTTACTGCCAGTTATTTGCTAATAGCATCAATCATTATAACCATATGGTAAAAACAACTCATGTTGTCTATAAACTGCTACATGATACATGGTATAGCCACACAATAAGTTATTACTCAGAAATTAAGGGGGCAAATGTGCATGTATGCAATAATATGCATGAAACTTGAAGATCACATGCTTTATAATTCCATGTATAAGGACTGTTCCATGTATGTGGAAATATGGAAATAAATATTAGACTAGTGGCTACATAGTACTGAGGGCGGTGACAAAGTGAGGAAGGATTAATAACAAACAGAATTCAGATTGTTGTAATAGTTGACCCATTTTGACTATACTAGAATCCATTGTATTTTAGTCTTTAAGGGGGCTGACTTTATGGCATATAAATTACATAGAAATAAAAATTTTCAAAGAAGAAGATATGATGCAGAAAAAAGTAGAGGTGATTAAGAGGTAAACTCTTTCCCCAAATTTATATGGTGAAGTGTTGACCCCATATGCTTTAAAGACATTTGAGCATGAAGAAGCCACCTTTAAAGAAGTAATTAAGGTAAAATGGGATCTTATAGCTAGGCCCTAACCCAATATGATCTCAGAAAATACCCTGGAAGTTCTTCATAAAGTTATACCCATCATTTGGCACATCAGTCCCTCTCCTAAATACTCAATTAAAATAGTCTTCACAAGAATCTCCGAACACAATTTTCTTAGCTTTTTCTTTTTTTATTGTTTGATAGTTGCATAATGCATATAACAAGTTTTGCAATCCTACAGATTGTCCCTTCCAACACCTCCTGTAAGCTACCTCACCACTTTCCTACCCAATTTCATGTACGTTTTAAAAATCCACAGTGATCACTTATTGCTGCCAATCATTGAGTGGGTTCAGGATCAACTACTAGAACATAAAATGCCCATCAAGTACTGTACCCCTGAAGAGAAATGACTGTCTTTCTCCCAGCAGCCTTTAATTGCCTATAACTCCTCAAATTGGGTAAAGGACTTCATGAGCTCCTGCCCATCCATGTTGGGATTTTGGCTGGCTTGACCTTGTGAATTCAGGCCTCATACATTTACTCATAATCGCTGCGAATTTATCTGTGGGGTTATCCTTGCCATGTCCAGAACACACTGTTTTGCAGTAGTTCTACACCACCCCTTCCTCCACAATGATCCCTGAGGCTTGGTAGTAAGGACTGTGATATATAGAAACTATCGAGTTTTTATGTCCTAAACAATCCCATATATGATTGATCACTCTGTAGGTTTGTTATTGTTGTTGTTATGTTTGTTTTTCTGTCTTCACTTTGACCCATTTTGAATTTCTGAATTAATTGCCATCTACAACAAGAAGAAGCTTTTCTGATGAAAGCTGAAATTGACACTAATCTATACATATAAAGTTAAGTATTTAGGAACAATTAGATATAATACTCATTTAGCAGAATAATAGGTGTAGGTTATTCCCTAAGGCCTATGACTTACTCAACCATGGATCTTGGTCCAGTTAATAGTACCAAGTATGAATTAAATCTTGTGGGATAGGCCTTAAGTTCAATTTAAAAGAAGCTGATTACTCCTATAACGTTGGTACCATTATTACACAAATGAGAATAACTTACCAGGCCAGTTATCACTGTAGCTTGCTAAGTTCACAGCTGGGCAAGCCAGTTGCTTACTTCTAACCCCTGGTAGTATGCATAGCATCTTTCTGCACTATAAAAGCTAGTCCATAGGTATCAACTGTCTAGATCAGTATCAATTTGATTTTTCCATGTTTTATGTTATCTTCAGCAATATATTCTTACTAGTAAGTTCTGAAGGGTAATAAAGAGCAATGGCAATCATTTATATTGTTTTGGATATCTATGGGATACCCTGAACAATAATTTAAAGGGAAGTAATCCACATCTGGCACTGGGCTTTTTGTCCAATAGTGTCTGAGAGAGGTTTTATTCCTCCTGATATATTTTAATTCCACTTAAGTTATCTTTATATATGTATATATGTGTGACAATCTTTATAGTAGCTATATTTTAATTGAGTAAACACTGGAAATAACACAAAGTCTCTTAAGAAGTGGGTAGATAAGTGAACTATGGCACTTCTGAAAAACAGACAATGACCCAACAACAGAAAGGAGTCAACTGTTTGGAAACTGAACATGAATGAATTTCAGTGTCATCCTTCTTCACGGAAGAACTCAATCTCTGGGACTTATAAACATTTCCCAACATCTGGAAGACACAAAACAGTCCCAACTGTGATTCCACATTTTGCCTCACCGCTGGGGTTTGGAAATGCAGATGAAACGCTGAGATGTTAGACTGTATTTACCCTATGCTGCTGTGGGGTGCTGGGCTGAAGAGAAGTGCTGATACACCACTCAGGGGGTAAGAAAAACGCAGCCTAAGATACAAGAGGCTTCAGCTGGGTTCCCAAGTTTTTGGGCGTCCAGTCATGGCTGGAAACTGTGTGTAGTCGGCCCTACAAAGTACTACATAATGTTAAATTTGAAATTCCAAAATTAAAAAAAAACTATATGAGAAACAATTAAATTTGGTATAAAGTATGTGTGTGTGTGTGTGTGTGTATGCTATGCACGTGTGTGCATGTGTACGTGTGTGTAGACACTTTCAGCATCCTCTTAAAAAATATACTAAATAACATAAGTAGTATTCATGGGTATTTGAACTTTGGAATCAATCAAAACAAAATGTGGAAAGCTAATACTACTCACATCATCAACCTTAGAAACACAAAAATCCAGACAGATTCTGCCAAAATACAGAACAGAAGGTGGGGACAGAGGAGGGCTAGAAATTTCTTCTCTGTAAGTCAAGAGTCAAGAGTTAAATAGATAAACTAGGAGATGAAGACAGACTTGTAATTCTGAGTTTTGAAAATAGTATATGGAAGAGCTAAACACAGGGCAAATAAAATTTGAAAATAAGAAGGGGCAGAAAGCAAGTAAAGCTTATTATTTTTTTTTTATAATGGGAAATCAATAAATACACTTAAAGTGTCACTTAGCACCAAGACAGCAAGGGATGGAGTCAAAGCATATTATTTAGATGGAATAAGAGATAAAATTCAGAAAAGTCAAAAGTGTTTTTCTTTGAAGTATGTTATTATGAGTGGGAGGGGAGGGAAGGCATTCTTCTCTCTCATAGCTTGTCTTTTGGTGTTGTTTGGATGATTTTTTGTGAGGCACAGATTGCAAGAAGCATGAAGAGGAGTGAGATATCAACCAGAGCAAAGGGACAATTTGGAAGAGTATGAGGGGAAAAGGAGAGATCCAACTCAGGAGAGTGAGTCATAGAACAAAATGAAAGAGCCATGCAGATTGCTCACAGTGAACAGGGTAGCCACTGTCTTCACCTTTTATTTTCTTGTCACCTACCATCTAGTGACTGTTTAACATTAACAGCATCCAAGGCACAAACATTTCCAAAATCAGAGGCTCCTCTTCTTTCCTTTTCTCTTCTTTCCTTTTCCTCTTTTCCTGAGATCATTATAGAATGTTTTTGAGATTCCTTAAACATGCAAACACACACACACACACACACACACACAAAGAGAGAGGGGGGGTAACTGAGACAGAAGTATAATGGATGTGTACTTTCTCACGTTCTTTCTCCTCAAGATCAGAAGTGTGAAGAAGCTATCAGGAGATTGAGGTCTATGGATGAGGAGACAGCCCAGTGTGCTGCTGCTGCTGGTATTGATTTGAAGAGCACTTTTATCTGGCAAAGGGGCGAGAAGGAGTTTAGTCTTCAGGGGCCTGGGTTCAGGATCTTGATAAATACACCACATTTCCCAGAATGGGAAGACCTTTCCCTCTTTCTATTTTTGCCTGAACGTCACTTTCTCGCTGAGATCTCAGCTCACGGTGAGCCATTGGTTAAATGAATAGCATTTCATAGCTATTTTGGCCTGAAAATACCCTACTGGCCTGGCTTCCTTATCTCACAGGCTCAATCAGTAAGTTGACATCAAGTAGTGTCCTTGGGAAGGTTTCAATATGTACCTTCAATATGGGCAAGTGGCATCTAGAAAAGATGTATCAATGAGAGAGAAGTGAGAACAAAGGAAGTTCAGAATGTCCCCAAATTTAGGCTGCAGTGCCACACAGAGTGGTTTGCCACTGATTTCTGCAACTATTTTCATTTGTTAAACCTTCAAGAAAAATTTACATTTACAAAAAAAAAAAAGAAATTACCACCAAAATGCCCAGATTTTTGAATGTTCAAATATTCAATCTACTCATTTTAAAAAATGGTAAACACCTTTCCATGCATTTTGAAAGAGGGAGGGGAAAAAGCTTAATCAAGTCAATTGGGACAATTCAATTGATTTCAAATATGTCTGCACAAAGAATTATGTTAAAGCACCAGCAAGTTTTCCCAAGAAACCACAGAGTAATACATGTTTTCTAATAAGTCCAGGCAATGTATGACAAAAAGAGCCTTTCCTGACAGCCCAGTACAACTGCAATTTCAGATCTAAAGGTTATGTCATCAAATCATCAAATACGATTTATTAATGGCCCCCAGTAACAGGGCACGCAGCTGCACAGTGTCAACCAGCGACAGCAGCAGGCACACTCATCAGCCCGCGTGCAAGGAGCCGATCTCTGCTTGTGGGGGAGAGACAATGGAATAGCAACAGCCTGCACAGAAGCCATTTAGCAAGAGGGAGAAAATGTCAATTCTCAGAGGAAAAACAAATTCAATTAAAGAGATGTAACTAGTTGCCTGTAGAGAAACTTGCCCGAATGCTCACCCCAAGCCTGGAAAAAAAAATCACTACTATGAGTTCTACCCATACACACTATGTTGGATGCTACACATCTGTGATTCCTGATTTTCTTTTGTTTTATTTTCCATCAAAATTTGAGACTGTTATCCTGTCATAGCTTGTCTGATTACAGCTGTAACAATGTTGAAATCCTCAATGGCATAAATGGTAAATATTTATCATTTAATTAATGTTAATATTTTAGGATATTATGACAACTCTCAAGATGACTGACAACTGGCTGGGGGTACTGTAAGGTTGGGAATGGATTTCACCATTTATCATACTTGGGAGGATGAAGATAAGGTTGAAATTAATCCAGTCCTGAACTAAAACTCAGTCTCATTTGATTAATTTAACAGAAATTCCTGTCAGTCAACACTTCTATAATATTCTGAAATACTATACTATTTCATATAATATAGCAGCCAACAGGCTAAGATGCCAGTTTTAGTCTGAGGCATGGCAAGCTGCTTTTTCCAAAGGCTAGCCACATTATATCACTCATCCCATGGACTCTTTCATAGGGGATCTTGCCACACCAAGAGATGGTCTCTTTGCATCCATTGGCCCCTGTGTTGTCCTGATGACTGGCTTCCTACAAACTAAAGGAATCAGGGAAGATGCTGCCTGCCTCCCAAGCAAGGTCAAAAAAAGCAGTAAAACTTCTAAGTTCTTATATGGTCTTTGCTCTCGCAGAAGCTACCAGTCAGGGAAGAAGTCCTATACCTCCAAGGACAGCTGAGTCCAGTCTTCACTCATCCCATGTCAGGCATGTTGGTATCCTGAATCCTCAGGAATCATCATTGAGTAGCTGAAAACCATAAGTGGCCTCGTTCCATGCTACAGGCAGAGAAACAAACAAACCAAACCTACCTGCATAACCACTTTTCCAAATGAGATCCAATAAAAATGGTTATTGCTTTAAACCACTAAATTATGCAGTAGGCTTTTCATGCAGTAATAAATTGCCAGTAGCAGAGGACTCCCTGAGAGACCATCTAAAACCAAGGTTAGACTCCTTCCACAAAGTATCTATGAGGAGTCCTATGATCCCAGCCTGGCTGTGTGGAGATGCTTAGCTATCTATGAAAGCATTTATTTGAGCGCCAAGTGACCATCAGCATTGGGGACTTGCTCTCACATCACTAACTATATGACAGGGGTGACCATGAGCAGTATTCTAAAAGATAACACAAACACAGTATTCTAAAAGATAAGAAGCTTCTACTTAGAACAGAGGAACCCAAAATTATGAAGAGACGTTCCTGCAGTTGCCACGAGTCAAGTAAACCCATCTTTGTCTCTATGAAGCTTCTGAAATATTCTCACTGAACAGAGGATTAAAGGCAATTGTTAACTGTGCTCTCTAAAGCTGATTTGCAACTAAAATACATCCCTCAAAAACTTCCAAACTTGAATGGTAAAAATACTGATCTACTCTCTAGGATGGAAAGCTAGCAGGAAGGATAAAAAAATTCTTGTTTCCTGGGAGCAGGACAGGCCTTTTGAAAATGGGTGGCTTACTTAGTTTGGGCTTTTCTGTTAGCTTTGAGTCCCTTCTGGTTGTGGAAAATCTGAGGACATGCTCTGCCCTTAACTACTGCAGTACCTCCAACCCCCAAGCCGAATGCTCCAAAATTATCTCGTTCCCGCCTCCACTCCCACAGGAAACAAATTCTCAGTCATGTAGAAGTGGCTGATTGCTTCCTTCTGCCTTTATTTACATTGCTGGGATTTCAGACAGATTGAGTAACTGAAGCACAAATGATCAGGGGAACCACGCAGCAGACAGCAGAACTCTCCCCTGAGCCTCTTCAGGCTATTCACAGTGCTCTCCCCCTCTTTCTCGAGTGAACCTGTAGATCCTGTCTAGCTCTGTGACCGTGGTGGGGTGAAGGCAAAGCCCATTGGTCCAGAACATCTATTTGAAGCGGTTTTCAACTTGAAAACTTCATACACAAACTTTATCCCAAGACAAAGTCGACAAAGGGTCGGTCCCAATCCACCCAGTGTGGGAACAGCCTGCTCTCTGAGCTGTAGCCTAAATGTCCCCAGCATAGCTGAGTGTCAAGTGTCAGTGCTCCATCATTGGATGTGAAGTGGGGAAGTGAGATATATATATGTTGTATCTGATGAGCCAGAGGAGCCAGGTCCAGCTGTCACTCTTGGTACCTGTGACATCCAGGGCTTACACCCAAGCCCAAGTAGGCAATATGAACTGGAATTAGGTCTACTTGGAGACCTTTGCCTTGTTTTATCTTAGAGGAACTTAGCCTGTGACATTTAAATGACAACACCACCCCGTCTTTCCCCACGCATCATCCTGCTCAATCAATCTCTAAGGCCCTTTCTCCTCACCCCTAGGACCACATTTCTTCATGATAGTGGCCATAATGGGCCTGTTTCGTATCCTCATGTCTCTGGTGTGCTTTGTACATGCACAAACTTATCCATCCCTCAAGCTTTTAAAAAGTATGCATTCCTGAAACATGACTTAGTGAATGAATAAAGGCACTTGCCACCAAACTTAACAACCCTGAGTTCAATCGGCAGGGCTCACATGTTGGAAGGAGAGAACTGACTTCTGCAAGTTGTCCTCTGACCTCTGCAGATATGCCCTGATAACAAATAATAAATAAATATAAACAAACAAATAATAAGTGTGTCTCAAAATAATTAAATTAATTATTAATACATTCAAATGCTTCTTGAGACAGTCTCCCAAGTTGGGACATCTGCCCACTTATTGATGGGGGACTTGAACACACTCATCCCATGTGCCCATTGCTTAGGGATCAGTAACATTCAGTGTCCTAAACACACCTGTCTCTCATTAAGATCACACCATGTCCTGAAAAATGTCTTCATATGTCTGTAGAATTATTGATGGTTTTCTCTCTTCTTTTTTCCTACCTTCCTTCTTCTCCTCAATTTCAAGCTCTAAGAGAGCAAGGACTGCTCTGTTTATTACTACCCTCAAAGTACCTGGACCAGAGCCTGGCTTATTGTAAGCAATCAACAAAAATCTTTGGAATGAATAAAGAAAAATTGAATTGAGGGATAAATGAAATTAATTGGACTGCTTTGAGATTTTGTGTGATTAGGACAGAGACAGATCCATGGGGATTTTTTTGATGATGTTGCTAAATATCTTATAATGTTACAACATAAATTTACAAAATGTTTTCTACCACATAGTTGTGATTTTAAGCCAGGTACAGAACCCATTCATCAAGTCCTTTCCATCTGTACATCCACTAATTAAGGAAGGCAGCCTGTTCTTAGACACTGAAAGATTCAATTTTGGAGCAAAAACGTCTTGTCACTTCTGTCCCAAGCCTCTGTGTCTGTGAGATATGAGAGAAACCCAGCATCTTCAGCCTTACCTTTAACAGTTAATACACAGGTATTTAGTTGGGGAGATTGGGAGAGGGTGTTTTTTTTTTTGTCAATATAATTCAACCAACAAAACGCAGACATAAAGAAAACACAGAGAGTGATCTCTAAAGGCAAACATCTGAATGAAACTAATCCCGAAGACCATGTTAATCTAAACAACCTAATTCTTCTTACAATCTGGCTTATAATAAGTAAATATCATAAATTGAACTTTAAAGAAAATTATTTCCAAATCAAACAAAGTTCACCTGGCTCCTTTATCATTTAAAGCACATATAGAATAGCACTGTCCCAAAGAAAGTAAAACCGGAGATCCTGAGCCTCAGAGCCTCCAATTTCCTCAAGTGGTGGCTGTTCCCTGCTCTGGGATCCCCCTGGGAGTTGGTTGGGGGACACCCTGATCTCCTGAAGCCACCTATGGTCCTTTGATCTAATGCAGCTTCACGGACAAGGCTGGCTGTCAGCCCTCTGCAATGGGTATAAACATGCACTGCTGAGGGCCACGAGAAAACACAGGATCAAAGTCAAAGGAACCTGGGTCATTCCACCTCTGGACCTTGCGGATGAACAAGAATAAAAGTCCACCTGGTAAATTAGTTGTGTTAAGCATTTCGTGTGGTTTCTTTGAGAATTAAATAGACGACTTAGACAAAGCATTTGTAGAATGACACTATTATAATGATTATTTCTTTTTTTATTTAGCTTAACCCCATATCTAAAGCATCTTGCCTTAAGTCTGTTTGGTAGACATGTGCAGAAGAGCCAGGAAATACTATTGAGTTTTTAGCTACATAGAAAATAGGTATACAGCAGACCACATTATTTCTGAGTTTTGCCATTTCATGTTTGATTATTGAATTGTTCCAGATGAGTGCTGTCTAGTCTCAGTATTGCAAGTGGCAGAGAGGTCCCAACTGTGGGGACCATTATCACCAAAGCACCTTTGATTGACTTCTTGGTCCATCACTACTTATCTGAGTCTATGAAAGCAAGAGAGTAAAAACATCCAAACTCTCTAAACTTAATGTACCTTTTAAGTATCTATGTGCCTCAGAAACCAGTGTTCCTGCCCCTGTCTCCTGTGAGGTGGAAAGACAGCACTTGGGTGTCTCTGATCAGAGGCCAGTTATGCCCCTTGGACACTTCCCTGGAACTAACTAGGTGTGATTAAGCCCCAAGGCTCTGAGTGTGGAAGTTTGTATAGCAGTCAAGGCCACTCCTTTCTTCCACCCACCATTGTGCTCAAGCTGTGTGAGACATGGCACAGTACAATCTGTGCAGCCCCTGGCACAGAGAGCTGGAGATGGTTTTCCCAAGCAAAGCCAAAGTGCAGGGTCAGGGAGAAAACTGGATGTGGTCCAAATAGATACATCCCACTGCAATTATCCATTACAACATCCTCTGCTGCTCTCCAAACAGAAGCCTGTGTGGTTTAGAGAGAGAGAGAGAGAGAGAGAGAGAGAGAGAGAGAGAGAGAGAGAGAGAGAGAGAGAGA
>NW_021620939.1:0-63057 GCF_004785775.1 Grammomys surdaster | reverse complement strand
AGAGAGAGAGAGAGAGAGAGAGAGAGAGAGAGAGAGAGAGAGAGAGACCCTTCTTATCTCTAATATATGCCTAAGATCTAGCCACTTCATGCATACCATGCCCCTAGTCACAGCAACTGGTTGGGTGTGAACCAGTCAAGCCAGTGAGATATTAATTCACCATTTTATAAGAAAATCAGAACACCAGAATCTTTTGATTGATTAACATGGATGCTGACTGAAATTGTTGTCTGACTCAGCCCAAAAAGCCTGTGTTGGACTTTGGACTTGCTTCAGTGCCTGGCAAAGAAGCATTGGAGGTCCTGCACTGAGATCCTTCTCCTAGAATAGCCACTCTATGTCTCATGCCCCTTGCTGCCAAAATTGTCCTGCTGTGCTGGTGCTAGTGACAGTTTCTGTCTACTAGGCACCATGATCACCTCCAACCCTTGGCTATTCAATTGTTTCTAGTATCCATGGAATGGGTCTAACACTGAGATGGAGAAGGATCCAGGAGAAGAGAGTAAAATAAATATAGCTGAAATCTCAAACCCTGTATCAGTCACTGAATTCAACCTTCTCTACAATCAGCTCCCTTTGACAAGGCAGAAATCCACCGGGCTGACATCTCAGATCCATCAACTGTGCAGAGCTAAAAGAGACCTTGGAAACTTTAGCCCAACCTGCCCTGCTCCCAATACAAGGAGACCCCCTTTAGGCTCAGAAACAGATACTTGGAAGCTTGCGATGGCAGAAACTCACCACCATGCAAAGACACCTCTTTAAACTTTTACCCAGTGATCCTGGCCTGCTTCAGATTATTTCCAGAATGACTTGAGCCCCAAGTCTTGTGCTACCCTGATGAATATGTCTTTGGGACACAGAGAGGGACAGCCAAGCAGACACTTGTATAGCATCAGGCTTTAAAGCCATATCACCAACCTTGCCAGGGAACTAGTCACAGATCAGGATTTGAAATAGGCTTTGTCTTACTCAGTTTCCTGTTCTCATTCATGCTCTGGGTCTTGATGAGCCCTGTGGAATCTAACTCTTGGACTCTCAGACTTAACGCAGTTGTGTGTGCCTCTTTTTTTTTTTTTTTTTTTTTTGGCAAAGACCTGATCTACAGCTGCAATGGTAAAGGACTCGTTGTCTTTCTTTGCTCTATAGCTTAGTGCTGACCATCTGATCTCTTTGCTGACTAACTACAGGGCTGCTTCTGGACCACACTGACCATACGGCCTCTTTGCTTACTGACTACATGACCTGGTGATTCATTGATGCCTCTATGAATCAGGTTCACTTAATCTGGGCCAAGCCAGGACTTGAATGGATAGTGAACAGGATCATCTTCTCCTTTTGTCTTGATTGTGACCAACCTGTACAACTGTAAGCACTGCTTTGACTTCCCTTTGGGTAACCAACCATCCAGGGACCCCTTGATTCAAGCATCCTCTACAGGGTCCCTTAGCATCTGAGGTTAATCATTCTGGTATCTTGTGTTTCAATTCACTGTCTGAGTCCTTGCAGATGTGGGAGGTATTATTATTATTATTGTTATTATTATTATTGGTTCTTGCCTTAAAGAAATATTTGTTTGAGAAAAAGAAAAACGTAAAAGTCACCCAGGTTTGATTGAGGCCCTTCTGTAAAATTCTCATCTAGCTGGCCTGACTCTCTGCTAGCTCAGCAAACTCTCAGACCATGCTCAGCAGACATTCAGCAATAAAAAGACAAGCTTCAAGAAGTTAAGCAGAAGAAGCTGTTTCTGCACACCCTGGATGCTGGAGCCTTCGGTGAGTGAGGTTGGGCTTTATCAAACAGAGCCCTGCCTCTTTGCCAAGCATCCCTTCACTTGTGTGTTCAATCAAACCCCATTATTTATGGGATCTCTGTCCAGCACACTCTGCTTCTGGCCTGATGGGTATTAAATCAGTCAGGGCTGTGTGGGAGGAGGGAGGCAGAAATGGTTGTCTGCTCTTGATGCATAAGACAATCTCAATCCCCTTTTCTGTTTCCTGCTGATTAGAGGCACCTTTAGCCTTGACCTTCAGCAGATATAGGTCATACACAGCCCCTGTGAGAGCTCCCCATTTCAGAGAGTGAGAAGATGTTGAGTACCCACCCCCAGAGTGTAGAGGGGCATCAGGAACACCAACCATTTCTGTGTCACAGCTAGGCAGTAGTGCTGTTATGGAAATAGAGAAGCAGATTGTCTATGTGGGCCTGAGGGGTGCACCTGGCGTAGCAGGCCAGGGAAGGACCAGCAACACAGGGCAGGGGGCCTGCCTTCCCATGAGAACAGCAAACACTGTTGCCTGCACGGGAATTACACAGCTAAGGGGCAAGCAGAATGCATGGCAGAGGCTGACAGGCCGAGAGACCCCAGAGCAATTTCACTTGGTTTTGATTCATGGCTTGTCAGAGCGCTAACCAAATATTCCATTTTCATTTTCGCCCTCCACTCTCTTCCATTGACTGGCATGGTAATTGAAAACTCTGGCATGAAGGTCCGGGGCCACCTGTCTGCAGGGCCCTCAGTGCTGCCTGCTAAGACATCTAGCTCCTGAAAACAGGGACAGAGGACAAAAACCAGCAAACAGATGGTGCATGAATTAGAATCACAGGGGCTGCTCCTCCCTTTGGCATCTCTCAGCTGTCCCAGCTTGGGCAGCTTGGGCCTCTCCACAGCCCCCTGCTCTGCTTTTTGAACTTTTCTCTATGGTTTTCTCACTGAAGAAAGGATGCAGGGAAAATGGTTTGAATTTTACAGAATGGCCTCGATTAAACTTGGATGGCTTATTAACATTTTTCTTTTTCTCAAGTAAATATTTTTTTTTAAGGTAAGCACCAATAATAGTAACACCAACATTTATCAGACACATATAACTCGCCAGGTGCTGTTCTCTAATTTTTACACCAATTAGCTCATTTCATCTTGGCATAAACATATGTGCTGGCTCCTATTGTTATCCATGTTCTGCATGTGGGGAGACTGAGGTACAGGGATTTTAAGAAAGTTACTCAAAGTCAACAAGAACTCTCAAACCAGTATCCTTTGTAATTATTTGTTTTAGAAAGAGCTTCACTATGCAGCCCAAACTGACCTCAAACTTATGATTCTTCTACCTCAAATGCTGAATGCTGGTATTATAGGCATAAGATACCAGGACAAACCAGTACTCTTCACCTCTATGCCTTGCTTCATGAATAGCAAGGTCTAAACTAGATGAGTGTATGGTAGATAAATACTAGATAAAATATGACAGACAGATGATTAATAGATCAGTAAATAAATGGTAGATAGATAGATAGATAGGCTGATAGATTGATAGATGATATATGGATAAATTGATAATAGATGATCAATAGATGGTTGACAGATGATAATGATAGAAAGGTGATTGATATAGATAGATACATATATGATAGATGATAGAAAGATATTAGAGTTAGATGATAATAGATACAGAGATAGATGAAGAGATAGATAGTTGATAGTTAGAGAGATAGAGAGATAGAGAGATAGATGGGTGACTGATAGATATTTTTAAAATGAGAATAAATGTAAGATCTCCTACTAGTCTAGAAACTGAAAATGGTTAAAATACACCCAAAGCCCCTTCCCATGGAGATAGAATGACTCAGCTACCCTGGGCCCAGAGTCTAGTTTGAAATGGTGACAAAAGAATGGGAAAACTAGAGAGAACTGAGAGCTGAGGGCCACAGTTCTGAGTTTCTGTGATATAGACACAGGCACTGTCAAGCTCTGAGCTTCCTGGGCAGCATGATGCAACCTCCACACATCCACCATTTGGGACACTAAGGCTGGTACGGAAAACTGAGTAGGGGCCCTATGATGAAGGCAGTGGCTATTCGATGAGCACCCAGACAAATCAGGTGGCATCTAATGGGCTTCTCTGAGATAAGATGGGAATGAATGATCACTGAGAGAGACAGAGACTGAGCCATAAAGACTAGCATTCATCTGGGACTGGAAAGACAGAAGACACCCTACCTAGTGCAACAGAAGTGTTACAGACAGTATCTCCAAATGATAGGTTCCTTAGATACCCCAAGACAGCAACCCAGAACTATGCTTTTATTAGGTACTGCATGATGCTGGTTACCAACATGTCCTATGAACTATATACATGTCAGGACCAGTTTCACCCTCTCTCATTTTGCAGTGCCCAACTTGCCACTCTGGGTTGTGTTTGCTGCACTAACAGGTTAATTACATGTGACTCCTGCCCTGGCACATCATTGCCATATAGAGGTGACCTGCTCAGTCTCTGTACTCGGCACTAATGATAATTGGTTAGCCCTGTAATTGGTTAGCTGCTTTCTGCCTCAATTCTACCAAAGATGTTCAGCATTTCCTCCAGTCTTAGACCCCTACCTGTCCCTCCCTTCCATTGCTGCCCAAACACTGTGAGCTACAAACAGATACCACTTTCTCATGGCAGTATATATAACAGAATGTGGTATATCCCCATGTCTGTCCCACAGGATGTGTAGCAAGTTGTATTTCATGAAGTAATTATACTAGTGTGGTGGTTTAAAAAGGTATGCCCCCACCCATAGACGCACCCATGTGTTTGAATGCTTGGCCCATAGGGAGTGACATTATTAGAAGGTACAGTCTTGTTTGGGTAGGTGTAGCCTTGTTGGAGGAAGTATGTCACTGTGAGGGGTGGGCTTTGTGGTCTCCTATGTTCAAGCTATACCCAGTGTGACACACAGTCTCCTTCTGCTGCTTGTGGATAAAGATATAGAACTTTCAGCTACTTCTCCAGCACCTTGTCTGCCTACGCACCACTATGCTTCCTGCCATGATGACAATGGACTAAACATCTGAAACTGTAAGCCAGCCCCAATTAAATGTTTTCCTTTATAATAGTCATTGTGGTCATGGTGCCTTTGTACAGCAATAGAAACCCTAAGACAACTAGGTTTTTGTTTTGTTTTGGTTTGGTTTTAAATCATTGGTATAACAAATTCCCACAGTCTTAGTGGCTAAGAACAAGTGGATTTAGTCTACCATAGACCTGAAGGTCAGAAGTCTACAGTGGGTCTTGATGAACTAAAATCAGGGTATGCACAGACTAATTTTCCTCCACATTTTCCAGCTTCACTCCATGACCTGTAGCTCTGCAACCAACATATGACCTCTGCTTCCATTGTCCTATATCCTCTTACTGTGACCTGCCCTGTCTGCCTCCCTGTGATAACACTGAACCCATAGAGATGGCCATGGTGATGTCTCCGTATAAAGGGCTTCAGTCACACCTGCAAGATGTCTATGCTGGGTAAGAGAAGAGGTGTACAGATCTTGAAGACAAACATGGAGATGAGATGAGGCATTTTATTAAGGTTACAATGTGAAATGTCCCCCTTGGGCTCATAGCTGCACATTTGAGTGGTGTTGTTTTGCAAGGCTGAGAGACCTTTAGAAGGTGGAGTCCTACTATAGAAAGTGGGTCTTGAGAGCAGGTTTAGAAGGTTTATAACTTGTCACCTCTTCGTGTCAACTTTCTGCTTTCTGTACCTCCAAGATGTGGGGTGGGGGGAGTCCCAGCTGCACACTCCTGCCTCCTTGGAGGCACATGGTACCATGCCTTCCCCTCCATGGTGGACTGTATCCCCCAAAGCTGGGAGCTAAACAGGCTCTTCCACCATTAAGTTGCTTATTAGGGATTTGACGACAACAATAAGAGTTCCTATTTTAAAGTTGCCCACCACGAGGTTAAGAGTGGCAGAAGCATTTTTGCCCCCTAGGCTGGTGGAAGAAGTGAAATAGCTGACTTTGAGAACTAGGCACACTAAGCCACTTGGAAGAAGACAAGAATGACACCTGGAACATGGACAGGGCTTAGGTGCCTTCACACTGGGGTGGAAGGAGAGGAGTGAACTTCAGGGTCCCCAGTGTGTTTGGAGATACTTGTGCATATATGTGTGTGTATGCACATGCCCATCCACATGTTGGATATGAGGTTTTTCCGAAGCATGCTGAAAGATGTGCTGAAAACGCCAACCCCTAGAGAGAGCAAGAAGACAGAACTCAGTGGCATCCTCTGTAAAATTACATAATATGAAAATGTATTTCAAATTCCCACGAGTCTTCATTGCTCAATTCATTTCTCCACGAAAACCTAAGAATTCAGGAAATCTGCCTTCTTCATTTTAAAACAGAGGCTTGAGGAAAACAAATTGCGTGCTGTTGTCTCAGCCTTGACTGCTCGTTTAGACTGCATCTGAGAAGCTGGGCGTTGGTCGGCTGTCATCCCAGCAGCCTGACATGGGGCCTCTGAATATGGATTTACTGATGAGACCTGAGTCACTCAGAGCCTTCTGAATGAAGCTTTCTTGCTCTCTGAGCTTAACAGACTCTGTTTAACTCCATCTTCTAAGTACACCCCAGGAGGAAGCCCCTGCAGAGGCACCGAAGGGCCAGGCCTCATCTGACCCCCATAAATCATGCCAGCACAATCAAGATGTCTAGTGGAAGCCATTAGAGGCCTGAGGATCCACATCATCCATGGATGCCCAAGCAGGAAGAGGAGGCAGGGAGAAAAGGAACCGTCCTTTCAGCTCAGGAAGGCCCTTAGAAAGGGGACAGTGTTGTCACGTGACACAGCTCTAGACATTGTTCATATGGAAGAGGTCTGAAGGAGAGAGAGCAGAGGTGTATAGCCAAAGGTCATACATCATGGTCTCCCCTCCTCAGAAGCAGCCTGGCCAGGTTGCAGAGCAGGCTTTGTCTCTAGAACAAGACTTTGGAATATCAATAGCTCCACAGAGAAAACAGCCAAACACCGCAGTTGAGGGCTCACATACACTTGGGAGCTTGCTAGAGAGGGGCCCAGCTCTCAGTCTGTTTCAAATGAAGATAAATTGATCATATTTCATTTCTAAGTTCCATGTGTTTTCCTACCCATGACTGCACATTTGTTTTCTCCATCTACATCCAATTTGGCAATCAATTTTAGTTTTTAAGCATTCTTTCTCTATCTGTCTTACCTCCCCTTCCTTTCTCTCCCCCAGATTCCAAAATTTCTTTCCGGCTTCTGAAAACAATTCCTCTCCCCAAATATTTCCCTTTGTTCTTCCAAGCTGCCCCCTACATTCACGTTTTAATAAGCTTGCTACACCGAGATCTCCTTACAAAACCACTCCTTGCCATTTTGCAATCGAACCAGTGTCTTGGTTAAAATGAAAATTCCCCCAGGCTTACAATAAATAATAAAGACTAACATAATCTCTAGGGTTATGATTTTCAGCAGAAGGAGATAATGTGAAGCAGTTGGGCTATTTTGTGACACTTATGCCCAAAATGTAAAAACTGAGAGGAAGTGGTTGGCAGTCTCTAGTTCTTGTGGAAACTCTGTACAGCAGTGTACTCTGAAGAAATGGATCTTGGGAAATAAACATCTTTTTTGCACAAAGGCCTGCCTGCCCTTTGCAAGATGTCAGGAGTCATTCTTAGAAAAAAGATAGGGCCAAGCATAAAAGAAGATTCATGCATTCTTAACACATACTTCATGCCAGATGCTGCACTCCACAGAGAGACTACAAGGGGGACAGACACGGAGCAGTGGGCACCTACAGAGCCACAGGTGAGGACTAAACAGCAGCAGAGGCAGACGGTGGCATGGGTGTGACCTAGAGTCAAGCCCTGACTGTTGCTTAGCTAGGCCTCCGTTCTATCGTGTGGAACGTGCAGATAAGAGAATCTCCTGTGTTTAGAAGGGTGACATAAGACCATCCCCCGAGAACACCCACACCCAGTGCATAGCACAGAAGGGGCACTTGTGAAGTAATGATCCCTGTAAGTACTAACAGACCTCATGAACTGGGAAAAACATGCCATCTTCTGCAGCCCAAGGGCAAGACTCAGAAATCTCAGGCAGATATCATGGAGGCGCACAGAACTGAGCATTAGACTGTACATGCTGTAGCTATGGCAAAACAGTAGAAACCCAACCCATGTCATGTGCCTGCTATGAGACTATCAGGCTTCTCTGCAGGATTGGGTGTTTCCAACAGTGAACTTCTGTGACCCCCACCCAGACAGAGTGTTAGGGGCTCCTCTGATATTTAGATCAAGACAGGGTTCAGCCCTTCGGTGATTAGAAAGACATTTCCTCTCAGCATTGTAGTTGATGTTTTATGTAGTTCAATTTTATGATAGAGAAGCGGAGGCTCAGAGAGAAAATGATCTGGTTAGATTCCTTCTGGATATCAAGGCAGCATGAGAGAGAAGAAGTCTGACACTGCCTGAGCACATATGATCTCCCCTGATACAACAGGAGGCATTGGGAGCTTCAGGAATCATTCCTAGTATCCTGCTGCACAAGAAACAGGAAGACTTTATCTCCTTAGAGGGACCTAGTTCAGCAAAGTTCAGGGGCATGTGTGGGTTTATAAACCATAATGCTGTGTTTGTTCCCCAGTCCAGTGTGGTTCCTTGGGGGACAGAGGAAGCCAGGTCCTAGATGCCTAGTCAGATATGGACCTGAAACAAGTCATTTCTGTTCAAGCTGATTTAGGATTGAGTCCATAAAATTGGAATCTTGGGCTTACACACCCAAACAGCAGGATGGTCCTTCCTCCATCTCTTCTCTCCTCTTCCATCAGTTGCCCAAGGATTCCTTTAACTGGACAGCTCATCCCCTTGTTCAATCCAGGGCCTGCCATTTCTGACTTTCCCACCCCTATCTTTTTAAATTATTTATCTTTGTTCCAAAGACATTTGAATTTGCAACTCCAGAGAAGATCACTCAAAGTGTGGTACACAGACCAGATATGCCAGCATCCTTGAGATCTTGTTAGGATTGCAGAATCCCTGGGCTTATTCCAGATGTGCTGATAACAGCTGTATTTTAACAGATTCGGATGCACATTAAGGCTTGGAAGATTCCTTGATACTTCACTCCAGCAGGATCTGGTGTTTCCAGTCTGCTCCTCTGAGTACATCATATAGCTGCCCACCTTGCTGCACCCCTAAAAGGAAAGAAGGGTAAATTCCCCCTCAGGAATCTCCCTTTCCTTCATGGACTGGCTTGGTATTTGAAAGGAAGGTCCCTCTTCAAATGGGCAGTTTGATTTATATAGTAATCACAGGTTTGGTGCTCACATGGAAAATGGGTGAAGCTGAAGAGAAATGCAAACGTGGCAAATTTTAATCCTGCCGAAACATAATCAGCTTTTGCTTCTGAAGCAATTAGCATAATATTACCGATAATGTTTTACATGGCAATTTTGCTGTAAACATTTGTGCTAATTTGCCATGACCTAATTATTTTATGACATATAATTACAAAGTATTTTTCAAGTCGAAATATTTTTGTTTTACATTTCTATAATCCTTTTCTGGAACAAAAAATTTAAAATTAGCACTCCCGCAACTTGAAGCACACATCCACCCTTAGCTGTTGTTTGTAACACTTTACTTCACTAAACTGTAGGAATTCCCCACGCTTAGCATGCCGATGATTACTCGTGACTAATTTGAATTGGGCATCATTGAATCTTCCAGCTCCATTATTAGATTCCAAAGTTGTCAATACTACACTCCAGCCTCCCACCAACACCTACTCATTCCTAAACACAAACACTCAAGAGTTGGGCGGTGGAAGCAAGAGGCAAATGCTTGCAATGAGGTAGAGAGGAGTGTGCTTTCTGTTAATGCACAGGGAAGCTTTGCCTAAAGGACAAGCTATAAATGTTGTATTATTCTCTCTCACAGAATCTTCCTAGCACACTCTTTGTAGGGGGTTGGCCTAATGCTGCTTGCATATTAATGCTAAATACTGGTCCTAGAGAGGTGGCACCTCCCCCAGGAACAGACTATCACATACTCAAGTGAGGCCATGTGAACCTTCTCCCCAATTGAACTGGTCAATAAAAAGCTAGAGCCTGTTACTGATTGAGCAATGGGGGGGGGGGTGGAGGCTCAAGAGGGAGTTGCAGGTAGGGAGGGGGTGGGGGAAGATGGTGGTGGTGGAGGCCACCATGGACCAGAATTACATGGCCAAGAGAAACAACAAGTAACAAGGGGCCTTATAGCTGGGAAATAAGTTGGTATAGCTCTAGATCTGCCCAATCTAGGCATATGGCTTATAAATAAAATATCTGGACTGTGTATCTTTTATATGGGCTTATTAGGATTGTAGATCCAGCAACACTCCTGAAAAACTGTCGCCTCAAATTGACAAATGCAAGGTACAGAAGTAAGTAGCCCCAGCCTTTCTTCATTCTCACCTTTTCCCTGGTCAGGGGTCTGCTGGGTACATGGTATATATTCTCCCATTTCAGAAGAGAGCAACACTTCTCCATCCACTATACAGACAACCTGAGCATCAACCCAGCCTAGGGCGGCTGTGGTTACCCTCCACAGAACAGGTCTGTTCTGCAGTAGGTAATGAGGTTGCAGACTTCATTAAACATACAGCAATAGCCACCTGACACAAGGTTCTTGGAATAGATCCAGGGAGATGGCCAGGCTGTGGAAGATTAGTCATGCTACACTAAGGCTACTATTGAGGTAGGTCCCCAGACTGGGTTCTGAACTTCAGCCAGAAAATGAACATAGTCTCATATCCCAATTCTTTCATAGAAAGGGAAATGTCTTAGGGAACAGAGACATGGAAGAGGAGGAGGAGAGGAGGGAGAGAAGCCAGAAAGCAAGGAGAGCCAGTGCTATAAACACCATGCAAATAGAAGGCAGTAGGATGAGGTGAGGGTATTCACAGCCCACATGTCCAGAACAAAATTCCCTAGGAGGGCTCATTCAATTTGAATTTTGAAGCTGGACTTCCTGAATTCAAATCCTGCCTACATCACTTTCCCAAAGTGCTAGTTTTTAACATCTGTCTAAATAGCCACTTCTATAGAAGGGAAATGATGAGAATATTATCTCTCATCTATAGTTATAAGAATTATGTTATTATTTTAAAAGCCTTTAGGATGGGAATAACATAAGCAAAACTGTTTATAATCTTATAGGTTGCCCCCAAGGGTGAAGGAGTCTGCACAGAAAAGACTCCCATCAAACTGGGAGAAATGAGTTATGAGGTATGTAAGATACTGTAGTGGTTATTGAGCTGACAATCATTAAACATTTGTTTCAATAAATAGTTTTTGATTGAATGGGTAGACAGAATGTTTACAGCACACATGTCCTACATTAGGTCTTGGTTCTGGCTAGGCCTTGAGGACTGAAAGGATGAGTAAAAAAGTCTGGAAAAAGTAGGTACATGTGATCACTCATCTTCATTGTCAACTTGATTGGATTTGGAGTCCCCTAGGAGACACACTTTTGGGTGTGTCTGTGAGTAGCACCATCCCACAGACTTTGGTTCCCAACTGAGTTTAATAGAAAAGACAAAAGGATCCCAGCATTCGTCTCTGTCTGTGTCCTGGCTGGAAACACAGGGTGAGCATGTGCCTCATGCTCCAGGTGACACAGCAAGAGGAACTCTAGATAGCCACAGTGTCTTCTCCACCAAACTGTGAGCCCAAATAAATCCTCTCTGATATTTGCTTTTGTTAGACAACAGTGAGATAAGTAACTAAAACAGCATCCAAGCCAACAGTTTCATATTAAAGGCAAAATGAAAGTGCACAGAAAAATCAAGGAAGGGGAAATTATGCTAATATAGAACGTTCTAAGTCTCCTATTGGTTCACATTTGTACACACAGCTTCTATTATTCTTGAAAGGCGTTTTTCAGATTTATTAAAGTGAACTTTATGATCTGAAAAAATCTACCAATTTTAAGTGCATAATGGAATCTTTTTACTATTGATTGATTGATTGATTGATTGATTGAGATAAAGTCTCACTAGGCAGCCCTAGCCCAGATGGAGCTCACTCTGCAGACCAGGCTGACCTAGAACTCATGGAGATCTACCTGCCTCTGCCTCCCAAGTGCTGGGATTAAAGACATGCACAGCCACATCTGGCCCACGAGAATCAATTTTAACAAATGTTTAGGTCACATAGATACCATCATATCTGCATTACCCCAAAACATCCTTTATAACATCTTCAGAGTCATTGTCCAGATGTGGGTGACACCTGGTCTACACTCTAAAATTTCTTGCAAGTTGAATCACACACTTAGTGTATCCTGATTCTTTTACTTGCCATAATTCTTGCAAGTTCACTGATGCCATTTCGTGTAGACAATAGTTTTCTTTTCCTTTCTCAGTATCTCAGGTGTGACATCACTTCCACTCATGAATGATGAGCGTTACTGGAAGTTTCTGATTGGGGGTTCCTATGAAGAAAGGTGTAATAAGAATCCTTATAGAAATCTATGTGTTTTCAAAGTTTTTTGAACAAGTATCAAAAACTGGGATTGCTAGGTTAAACAATTTTCATTAATTTAATTAACTAAGACACCACCCAATTGCTTTCCAAAGTGGCCACACAATTATCTAACTTCCCCAGCAAGAGAAAGAATTCCAGTTGCTCTGATCCTCACCAATACTTCACAGGGTCAGTTTTTATGACCCTCTCAGTTTTAGGAATTCTGAGCTTGGCTGGGGTCTCCTGTGGTTTTAATTTAGAATGGCTAATGATGTTAAGCATGCTTCCATGTGTTTCTCTGGTGAAATATGTTCAAATAGTTTTGAGATGGTATCACATTATATCACCTAAACTAGCCTTATATTGGAGATCCTCCTGCCTCATCCTCATGAATGCTATGGTTACAAGTGTTTACCACCACACTCAGCCTCTTTTACCCATTTTCAAATAAAATTGTCTTCCTAGGATTCCATAGAAGTTCTTCATATAATTTGGATAAAAAAATTTTATACAGTATTTCAGTAGCACAAATATCCAATTGCACTCAAGTCCATGGATTGCTTAAGATAATGCTTCAAAGAAATAATTTTTATATTAATGAAATCCAATTTAGTTTTTTTTGTTTTTTGTTTTTTTTTCGAGACAGGGTTTCTCTGTATAGCCCTGGCTGTCCTGGAACTCACTCTGTAGACCAGGCTGGCCTCGAACTCAGAAATCCGCCTGCCTCTGCCTCCCAAGTGCTGGGATTAAAGGCGTGCGCCACCACTGCCCGGCCCAATTTAGTTTTATGGTTCATGTTTTTATACCATAATGTAACCCTTGGTAATTTCTCTCACTGTAGTCTAAAAATTTTACAGTTTTCTCTTTTATAGTTAGGCCTCTGGTGCACCTTGAATTAATGTTTATATACTATATGAATCGAGGGTCAGGATTCATTGCTTGAGTATGGGCATCTAGTTATCCTAAGATCTCCTATAAAAATCTATTATTTTGCATAATCTCACTTTTTTGTTTGAAACTCATCATTGGCAGGGGGTGGGAGAAGCTCTTTCTTCATGTTCCCTTCAACATTATTGATATTAATTTATGCCATTTTTATCTCAGTACCACATTTTTTGACTGCTATAGTTTTATAGCAAGTATTGAAATCCAGTAATAGACTGTGGATTCTGTCAGATGTTTTGGTTAATCTAGGTTCTCAGCCTTCCTGTGTAAATTCCCAAATCAGCTCGTCAATTTCAGCAAAGAGGGCTTCCGGACTTTTGAGTTTTTCTCAATCCCATAGTCCTAATAGGAGAAAATGGATATATTGACAATATTGTTCCTTCTAGTCCATGAATATGATCATTCCCATGGATCTAGTGGCTTCATCACAAAGATGGCACATAGCACTTCGCTGCTTCCTATTGTTGAACTTCTAGACTGTTCTAAGGTTTGCTCACCTCTTAATGACTTACTATATTGGTGGCACTAAAACAAGCATTCATGAAGCTTATAATTACAAATGAGTATGTACTCACACAAAATATTCACTAGACTCAGGGAGAAAGCATAAGGTAAGAAGACAAATTGAAAGCTAGGTATCAGGGAGGTGGTAGTAGGTGGTTTACAACTCATTTATTTTCCCCTTATTAATTTCTAAGTGTGTTCTAAGAATATATGACTCAGTTGGAAGTAAGTGAATAGCTTCCAGCTATAAAGGCTGGAGGTGGTATAGCAATAAGAAGGATTGCTAGAGCAGGGTCTAGAAGGATGGAACGCTTTCAAGACATGCTGTAAGAGAAGTGGGAAAAGGATTGCCCAGATCAAAGGAGCAGTATGAACCGAGACAGTGGTGTGAGCAGGTTAGTTCAGGAAGCACAATGATTCTGAGGAGCTGACCAATGAGGATGGAGAGGAAGGCTGGGCTCAGACCAAACAGGGTCCAAGTTTATGAAGTTCTCTATGTGTGACTTCAAGGACTAAATGCTTTATCCTGTTAAGAACTGAGGAGACTCCAAAGCATTTTGAACTGGGTGGGTATCCTCCCTGACTTACATAAGGGCAATCAACCATTGAGCTGGAGAGACTAGGAAGGTTTATCTCTGGCATGGTGGATAGAGATGCTCGCAGAAATGGGAACATCAGAGTTCAGAAAACGGTGGTAGAGAGTGAACTGAATGGGGAGAAAAGATAAAGTGTGTGTTTATGTTACTCATTAAAGAATTTCATTGAGAAACTGGGGACTGGGAGAGGCCAGGGTGAAGGGGGTGGAGGACCAGGAATCTAAATATAAATATACAGCACATGTTGGAAAGTAAATGTAGCTATTGAGAAGGCAGGAGCTTGGTATAGGAAGTGAGACTCATGAACACAAATATTTCATATTTTCTTATATGTGGGGCCAAGACTTTAGGAAAAAGGAAAGTTGAAAGGAGTCTGAGAAAAGAAAGGAGGGGCAGGAGACACAAGAGAAGACAACGAGGGGTGAATGTGATCACAGAACGTCATATGCATGCATGACAGTAGCACAGTCAAGTCCATTATTTGGTGTAATTAATATATGCTAATACAGAAAGAAAGATAATTTTTTTCAAAGACAGGGAAAGAAAGAAAATAGCTAAATGTTTGAATCTGAAGCTCAGGAGAGAATTATATGCTGATGCATAAATGTGGGTACGGTTAGCAGGAGACCTCTATCTTCCAGGGCTTTCTATCTGTTTATTTACCTGTTGCTCCCTAACCAGCCATGCATAACTGATTAAAAGCTAGTCTCTGTACTTGCATATTCTCAAAAATTCTGTGGGCCAAGAGTTTAGCCAAAGTATAGCAAGTATGTTTATCTCTGCTCCACATGATCTAAGTGTGGCTCTCTAATTACCAGGGATATTCAAAGAGAAGTGAGGCTATAAGAGACTGTAACTGCACAGAGAGGGTACCACAGTACACAGGAGAGGGAAAGAGAGATAGATAGAGATAGAGATAGAGATAGAGATAGAGAGAGAGAGAGAGAGAGAGAGAGAGAGAGAGAGAGAAGTAGACCCTTACTCAGAGATACACAAATCAGCTCAAGGATAAGATGCTAGAAGACTATGAAGGACCAGGGAAGATTTGATTTCACCAGTGACAGCTGTGACCAGTAATGCACAGAATGATGAAAATTAAGGGACTGACCCCAATGCTCTTGGGTGAAAAATCTCAGTTATTAGTGTGATGGGAATGCATTTTCAGAGGAGCCGCATGCATAGGATGGCAGATCCAGGGGCTAGTCAAGTTGTCTTGTGTCTGGGAGGCAGAACTCTGTGATTCCTTAAGGTAACAGGGTTCCCAGGAATACAGTAATGAGTTGGGATTCCTCTGGCTATAATAGAGGGTGTTGAGCATAAAATGGAGATGGGATAGTGTGTGTCTGGGGAAGGAGGGGAGGTCAGAGGAGGTCCCACTGAAGTGTGTGGAAGTAAAATTCTTATGTGTGGAGGTTTGATTCCTAGGTGTATGACGGCTCCTCAGAAGCCATGTTTCCTACAGGTGAGGGCTGCTTAGCCATCCTCGGAGGAATCAGTGTGCAAGGTGACATGTGGTGATCAAATGCTATTTTGTGTACTGATGCTTGTTTATGAAGGGCTGCCAACAAGAAGGAGCCCTGATCCCTGATAAGCAATGCATGTTTTCAGCTGAGACATCTAAACTGTTCTGCTGTGGGTTTAAAGGCAATCAAGAATATATGAGCCCTCCAAACATGAAACCAAGCCCTGAAAGATTTTCATCCATTATTAAAGATAAACTTCCCTTATCTACTGGCCAGAAGAAATGTAATCCTCTGCGGAGGAAAATGGCACTGAACAGAAACGCTGCAATTTCTCACGTACGTTTGTACAGTATCCCATAAAATATAAACCAGGCATGACAGAAGTCAGGATGAAATTACCAAAATCCACTGTGAAACAATAGAAATGGGTTGACTGTTTCATTTTGAAACTCTTAGGTTCAAATCATAAATCCAAGCATATGAAAGTATTATATTCAGAGTTTTAAATAATTGGCATTAATATATTCAAGAAAATTGATGTCAAATGGAGAATTTTATCAGAATTTATCTTTAAAAGAGTCAAATGGAAAATTTAAGACTGGTAAGTGCGATAACTGAACTCAGTTATTAGGTGTATGGCTTTAATGGGTTAGACATAACAGAAGAAAGGGCTGATGGATTGGAAAGGGCAGAAAAACTAAAATATACAAATTAAAACATAGAGCACAGGATAAATATAGTTAATAGGTGGAAGCTGGGGAGATGACTCAGTGAGTAAGAGCTCTTGTTCTGCACGCATGAAGACAGGAGTTCAAATCCTCAGGACCTACATAAAAAGCGGAGCACAGCACTGTGTGTAACTTTAACACTGGGAATCAGAGAGGTTGATCCAGGGAGCTTACTACCACCCAGCCTAATGGAAAGGACAAATTTCCAATTCAATGACAGTCATACCTAAAGGAAATCAGGGAGAGAGTGAGAGTGGGACAGGTCCAGTGTCTTGCTCTAACCTCTGTATGCACTTTTGGAAGATATCTACACACTCAAATGCATGCACCATACCACACGCAGACACCTAGGCAGACAGGCAGACACACACACACGCACACACACACACACACACAATAGAGTATACAGAACAACTGTTTAAAAGCTTAATATATGTGTAATTAAAATGCCAAAAGAAAAGGGGCAGAGAGAATGAGGTAGAAATAATATTTGAAGAGAAAATAGCCAAGGCAGATGGCAGACAAAAATTTAAGCATCTATAGACTTAAATATCTCCACACAACCCAAACAGGTTCCATATGAATATTTACCTACTTAAATTCTTAATATTCTGAAATATACAACTCAGCAATATGTAAACAAGACATTTGAAGAAAATATCCAGTATCCAAATGGCCAACAAACATGGAAAATTACTAAATGTAATTCTAGCAGTAGGTAGAAAATTCAAACTCATATTTACTACAACTTACTCATAAGATGGCCAAAAGAGCGGAGACTGACAATATCAAGTGTTGATAAGGTTCTGGAGGAACTGGAATTTTCAGAAACTACTGACAGGAAGGTAAACTGATATGACCACTGTAACAGTGTTTGTCAATGCACACCAAAGCTGAGTATATCCATTTCCTAAACCCCAGCAGGTTTTCTAAGGGCATCCTAAGAAAGATGGATAAACATACTCAGTAAGTGACTAGGCGAGAACAGGAGATAAACATTTACAGTGCTGTGAGTACAGATCTTTATCACATGTGTGAAATGAAATACACTAAGTCAGCTGTGTTCAGAAACTTTTCCCACTATACTTTTATTAATTTCACTTCACAAAATTTGACACAGTAAGAATGAGTGTCCTAAATCTTTCATCCACTGCAAACAACAAGCAAGACCAAAATGACTAGCCTATGAGATTAAGTCAGAGAGATGACACAAATCAGAACGTGGAAAACAAAAGCATTTTGTCACCTGGTTAAACAAAGTATGGTTGTGGAGAATAAATAAAAGTAAAAGTCTGAATGAAGTTCAAGAACAGAAAAGGAGTGAGTCCCAAAACTTCCTCAGATCTTTACTAATCCAGATGCTGCTACTCTCTCAAAACTCAGTCTGTGATCATCTGGGATGGGTTTCACAGGAAAGAACCACACAACTTAATAGTAGATGGTAGCATTCTCTGGCCCTCTATGCTGAAAGAGTGGTTTCTTCCTGCCTCTCCCTGTAGTTCCCTCACCAGCCAGACCCTTGGTTAACATTTCCATGGATCTCATCATTCTTTTACAGAGGAATAACTAGTAAATCTGAACTCAGTTTGAGATATGCTCTCAGGCCTGTGCCACACTTCTGGGCCAGAGCAAAGGGTGGTGGTGTTCTCTCTCTCTCTCTCTCTCTCTCTCTCTCTCTCTCTCTCTCTCTCTCATTCTCTCTCTCTCTCTCTCTCTCTCTCTCTCTCTCTCTCTGAATAATGAAGACTTAATGAAGACTTATGGGACTTCTAGGAAAACCTGAGCCAGGAATCAGCTTCCCTATCACCAGAAGAGTTATCATGTGAAGACCTGCATCTACTCAACAGTATCTTCATGAGAAATCTTCCTTCAAACACGGATCCCACCCACCTTGTCAGAGCAGCTGCTACCTCCTGGAGATAGGCCTCTCATTTTAACTGAGGCTGGAATTTCAGCAGGCTTTGTTCTTAGCAGCATGAGGATGATACATTATCATTACAGGGCTACCTCCAGGGAAGCCAAGCCCAGAGCAGCAGGAGCAACTGTTGCCATGGTGACCAAGCAGAGGACCAAGTGAAAGCCCCAGGACTATAAATTCTCATGTCTCTCTGGATAAGGGTCTTCCTTGGTGGAATAACCTTGGAAGAGCCTTCCAGGTACAAACTGTGCAGCATGCAAGGCCATGCTATCACTTCGCAGGCACACCTGGGCAGCACCCAGGCAAGCTGTGCAGTGAGTAAACAAATCTCATTTCTGATTTTAAAAAACAAATCCCTTCTCGTGACACCCACCTCTCTTGCATTCCAATGTGTGGGTCTTTCCTCCGCTTCCTCTTTCTCTTTCTGTCACCAGTCATTAAATTCTGCCCCTCCCCCTTTTCTGGGGTTAAGCAAAAAGGAACTACATGTAGAAGGTTCTCTGCATCATGTCACTATTTGAATGACTTTTTGACACTCAGAATGCAGTCCAAGCTTGTGCTGCTCACCCCTGCATCGTGGCATTTTTGTGCCACGGTACGTGTTCTCTTGTACCGTACGCACCTTGGCAAGCTATCATTATAGCTGCTACCCGTGCAAGGGCTGCCTCATCCTCGTGACTTTGACTCTGTGAGAACAGAAGCCTCTCTGATCCCCTTCTCTTCTGTAGCTTGGCACATGGGAGACAATATTGATCAACTAAATGAACAAAGAAAAGTAATAAAAGTTAAATGCCTCCAAATAGAAAGCCACAGGGGGCACAGTGGTTGCATCTCAGATGATTTCTGAACAGCAGTGCTCAGAAGACAGCATCAGCTTTCCCTGTAAGCATGACTGTACAGAATCTCCACATGAAAAGGAAACCGAGATTACTGCTTCTCAGCTTTCCCTCTGGCCTTCCCTAAGATTAGAGTCTATGCCTCCTTCAATGACCAAGTAAGACAGACCTTCGGAGTGGAGAGCACAGACCGAGCCTCTCCCCCGAGTTGGTAGATGGCAGCTCATTTCTTAGCTCTCAGACTTGAATACAAAGTGATACCCATCTACTCTGAATGAGCACCTAGAGAAAGCCAGGCACTACCGGAAGCAATGGCAGAGCGTGGTTAAGCAGAAGCGCCACCAAGCTGAAGAACTATGCGAGTTCATGGAAAATTGGAACAGTTATAAGCCACAGTAGAACTTTTATAGCAATAAAAATATGGATAATTGCCCAGCAGTAAAGAGTACTCTCCCAACAGCACCCTGTGAGTCTAGATGGGAGACGCTGACGATGTCCTGGATGCTGCCGTCCCACCATGCACAGGGGCTGCAGACGTCAGAAGAGGGAGGCGTTACCAAGTCCAGTGGAAAGAGTGAAGGTAAGACAGGATAGAAGGGCCTGGGTAGAGGATGGAAAGAATCAGTGAGGCTCAGCATACAGTGCAAAATGAATTTTAGCACAAATTAGGCAAGCTATGAAAATATCGGTTAAACTGACTTTGAAACCCATGCCAAGTTTGCATCAATTCTGAGACCTTGGGCAGTCTTTGAAGTCTTCAGGCTTCAAAGCATCACTGAGGAAGGTCATCCAGCTTCAGAAGTGAAAGAAGGGTGAATTCAATAATGAAGTCACAGAGGATGACACAAGGCCTAGACTAAGTAAGGTGAGGTGAGAGAACCTGCACTGGGCCCGTGGTCCCTGTGTGTACTTGAGAAACAGGCAATGAGGACCTGACCAGTCAACAGTTGGCCTTGCTCAGATGATGGATAAAGAAAGCCGTGTGAATGAAGCCTTTGCCATGAGTAACAAGTTAACAACAGTCTCATCAGAGACAGGAAAAACCAAGAGATGGGTTGGGGAAGTAATGAGATTAGCCTTGAACTTGTTCATTAGGAGGCACTGCTCTGTTGCTTGTCAGGGGATTGATTTAGGAACTGTCAGTGAAAGGAGAGTGGTAGAGACTGAGCTCTGTCCTCTACATATTCCCCACCCTAGCTCCACCTCTCCGTCTTACATGTCCTGAGATGCAGTGTTAACTCATTTTGTCTTGGGTCCATCTTGGTTAGGCAAGAAATGTGTCACACTCCTTCAACACTCTCCTCTAACCTCTACTCCATACATATGGTCATGGCAAAGCAATGGGTTCCACAGACACTCACATCCCAATAGCTGGCAACTCTGAATTTGTGTCTGTACAAAAAGGAGCTGCAAAGTTATTTGAAAAGCTTCATCCAGGAAATCATTCTAGATTATCCAGGTAAATGCAATCTAATCACTTGACTTCCTAAGAACATTTCCAAACTGTAGAGAACAAAGGCCATTTCATATTTCAGTATGAAGATGGGGCTTACTTTGGCTGGTCTGGAAAGTTGGAAGAAGTGTTCAGGATCAAAGCAGGTAGCAGTCTCTAGAAGTCTGAAGAGACAATGGAATAGATTATCTCCTATAACCTTCAGAAAAAAAGAAAACCGACAACAACAACAACAACAACAAAAACCACAGGGCCTTCTAAATCCATGGTTTACAGCTCCATGACACCCACAAAACCATAAGACAATATCTTTGTACTAAGCCACCCAGCTTGTCAAACCATATGGCAGAAATATCTGTGAAAGTCCTGCCCCCATTCAGAGATCCTGCCCGCAGCTTTTCAGCATAGACTCTATGGAAGAGGTCACTTTCAACATTTCGGGGGTTTCTTAAAGGTCAAAGGCTCTATAATAAAAACAATTCATGTCACAGATCTGGGTGGGGACAAGCTACTTAGACAGGAAGGAAAGAGCCCTCTAAGACAAAAGAGGCCAATAAAAAAGTTGAGGAGAGAGGAAGGGAAGGAAAGAGGAGCCAGAATGGCCCCGTGTCAGCAAAACCCAGAGAGGATGGCCTTTAAGTGGTAGGTGTTGATCAGAAGCACTAAATGCTACAGAGAGGAGAAAATTGAATTTGACAACAAGCAGGTCATTAGTGGTCTTCAAAGGAAGCATTTCAGTGAAGAGATAGGGCAAAAGCCAGAATGCCAAGGATTGAAGAGAGACTGCAGAGAGAATAAGAAGTAAATAAGCTGTGAGCAGCCCTTTAGAAAAGTCCATGCATTATTCATCTTTATTTCTGTGATACTCAGCACAATGCCGGAACACAGTGGGTGCTCATTAAACACTGGATTGAAGGCAGGACCCGAGTCAGTAGGTATAGGCCAGCGTTTCTCAAACTGTATTGTGCATATAAATCACCTGGGGATTCTGACACAGCAGTGCTTGTGTGAGGTCCAAGAACCTGAGTTTCCCATCAATTCCCGGATGGTGCCGGGGTTGAGGTCTTCAGACCCCCCTTTGAGGAGCCTGGTGTAGATTATTACCCCACCCAACCACCCAGAGATCAAATCCCCTGAGCTTCTGGGTAATGTCATGATCCCAAAGACCAGTACAGCTTATGCAACTGTAAGATTTGCTGACTGTGTAGTCACCTGCGCAGCGAGGGCTAAATCAAGCACAGATTCAAGCAAAGTCTTCATGGTAAACAGTCATGAAAGGCCTCGGAGCTCCAAATGCTGTCCACATTCCCAAGCGCCAGCCACCGACAGCCCCTCCATTAACAGAATAACTCTTCACACCCCACCACTGACAACAGGATGGGGGAGCTTCTGATACTATGTTTGGGGAAGGGCTTGCTCATCCAGTGATCTCAGAAATTCCAATGCATGGATTTACAACAGCCATTAGAATTAAGAGGTGCCCAACAGAGGTACTGCTCAGAGACAGCCATAGCTGCTGCTGTCACCCCTTCTTCCCACAGGAGGACAGGGAGGACCAACTGCATGTGTGTATCCTAAAGAGCAAAATATCTACCTACATCTCAGTTTAATGGGGAAAAATCTATTAAATATCTTATTATAAAATGTTATCCAGGTTGTCACTAAATGTCACCTGCCATAGATACAGAGATGCGGAGTGGCAGAAGGAGTCCTCATCTTTATAAGAGATGATATCACACTGACTAAAGGTGAGAGTAATTTAGGCAAAGTGTGTGAGGAAGGTCTTTCCTCTCAAGTGAGCTCTGTCAGCTCACCCTAAATGCAGGTTTGAAGTACACTTTTATGTTGACCCAACTCACACAGTAGAGGGATCTGGTCCACGGCAAACAGACACAAAATAGCAGGTAAAGGTCAAAAAAGGGGTGAGTTTTCTGTTGAAGTGACCCCAAACTTTATCTCCATAGACTCAGCAAGTGGAATGCATTTGCTCACCTACCTGAATCAGCCCTGGATGCTGCATAACTCAGGGCTTAAACCATGTCCCTGGGTCACCCACAGCTCAGTTACTCTAGTTCCAATCCCTGCATGAGTTGACCAGTAGTTTCAATCTGGCAGTCTCTACTTATCAGTGAGAAATGTTTCCAGGATTCACAGTGGGTATCTGACATCACAGATAGGGTCAAATCCCACAGATGTATGCTGTGTTTTTGTTTGTTGGTTATTTTAAGTTTTTCTCTGATTTTTAAAATTAGCATGCAAAGAGTTAGAAACATTATGACATTTGGAGCAGTTTGTCTCCTTCCTCCTGCCCTCCACCCCGTGTTTCCCCTGGTACTCCCAGACAGCATCCCCAAAATCTCTTTCCCTCTTCCATGTCTCACACGTCCTTTCGCCCACCACCCCTCCTTACTCAGCAGCAATTTTACCTTTCTTGGTTTCCTTCCTAGTTTTTCAATCATATCTACTTTTACACCTGTCTCACACACTTATACTATGTTCTTTTTCCTAAACACACACACCAATGTGTGCAAGTTTAATTTACAAATGGGCCACAATAGAAACCAACAATGAATGTGATAATAAAAACACTAACATATATTGCAATAAAATGTATTTAAGACTTGTCAACGATCTACTTCTGCAATTTTCCATTTAGTATATTCTCACCACAGTTGACCATGGGCAACTGAAACCATCAAATATGAAATCTTGAGTAAATGAGGATAATTCCATAACACACCAATTCACCCATCTGTAAAGTCCCACTTGTCTGCGATGGTATGATGCTTATCCAGTGTCAGCTTGACCTGATTTAGACTATCTTAGCAGAAATACTCTGCCCATGTCTGTGGGCATGTTCTCCCAGTTTTAACTGAGGTGGGAAGACCCAGCCTGAATGTGGTGTTCTCCCCAGGAATCCCAATGATGAGCTTATAGCCTGAATAAGAAGGAGAAAGCCAGAGGCTGCATATTACTGACATTCTATGATTTGATGCTTCGGACACACTGTGACCATTTGCTCATGCTCCTGCCGCAAGAGCTAGAGGGATTGCCTCTCCCTTGCCTTCCCTACCATGATGGACTGTACCTTCAAACTGTGAGCCAATTGAAAAAGAAACATTTCTTCCTTAAGTTTCATTTGTCAGATATTTTGCCCCATCAACAAGAAAGGTAGCTAATATAATTGATAGGCTAATAGCCTGGCTTGGATATTTCTGACTATGGCTTGAGTTTGGTGTTCCTTACTTGGTCATTGTAGGAATGAGATACCTCTACCTGGTTGCTTTGGCCCAGAACCTTAGAAGGCCCGAGGTGAAGATACTACTCTCAATTGCATCAAGGCCCCATTGCCATAGAAAGAATATTGCAATTTTCAGAGAAAACTTACAACAGTGTCCACTATGTTCAGGTCTTTACACCCCAGTCTATTACCACGTTTGACATCCAGACTCCTAATGAACACTCAGTGACAGGCACACTCCTGAGGATCACTTTTGCCTCCATCCCAGCCAGCCTGGCTGAATCTCTGTTCTCCTGTTCACAGGCTCACCTAGCCACTGGTCACTTTTGCTCCCTATTTGAGGGCTAACCCCACCACTTTTTCTTCTTCAGTTTACAGAGGCCTGTGATGGAGGCAAACTGCCTCTGGCTCCACATTTACACCTGTACTTGTTCCCTCTCTCCTGCTCACCTCCTTATTTGAAGGAGCAGACGACAGCACTCAGCAGACTCAGGGTGAAGAAGTGAAATGCCCAGCCCTAATATCCATACCACTATGGATTCCAGCTTCTGAAACAGCCTAGCCATATTTTTTCCCAATCTCATAAGTCAACCTCCTACATTGAAATATCAGGACCCCGCCATTCCCAGGATGACAAAAGAGAGCTTTAAAGGTAGTATTTCCCCCAAAAGGACCAGGAGGGAAATCTTGACAAACCACTGCTGCTGGGAAACTTCCTTAGGTTTTGTCAGGCAGTGTGCTGAGCTTCCTCCCTCTCCGTGGCACTTGAGATGGCCTGATCATCAATAATGCAAAGAGCAATCATGATATTTTTCATGTTAAACTATTTAGATCACACCAAATCTGGACTATCTGGATAAATAATATTTATGTTTCTATTTGTTACTTGTTGACCCGGGACAGTACAATGATGGCAACGAACTTGAGAGCAAGAAAGAACTGATTTCAGGGTGGGGCAGGCATGGCTCAGTCAGTAAGGCATTTCCTTTGCAAGTATGAGGGCCAGAGTTCAATCTCCCAAACCCATCTAATACAAGTTAGGTATTGTAGTGAGAGCATATACCTCTGGTGATGGGGAGACAGGGATAAAGAGGATCCCTGGGCTTGCTGGGAAGTCAGTCTCGCCTCACAAATAAGCTCTAAGCCAATGAAAGAACCTGTTTCTAAGGCGATTGATGGTGTTCCTGAGAATGACAGTGGGGTTGTTCTCCACCATCTATATGTGTGTGCACACACATGTACCCACAAACACACACATACATGCATACACATCTTACGGTCTTGAGTAAATGAATGACTGGCTCTCACCACCATTTTTCATTCCCCATCCTCTGTGAGTCTGTGGGGATTTACTGAGGGACTAATGCTGGTGAAGTGCTTAGCACAGTATCTGCTGGTCCAAAAGTACTTAATGCATGCCATGGTTGAAAGACCACTATTTACCAGATACTCTGATAGGCTCTAGGCCACAGGGATGAGTAAGATACACTACTAAAATGCTAAAATGGGATGAGATAGTAAAGCCTATGTGGTATATCCCCCTAGAAAATGTAAGACTCAAGGAAGAATCATGCCTAGCTCCTATAGCAGGGGAGACGATAGACCTATTTTATCTTAGTCACAAAGCTGGCTGATTCTAGACTGTTTGAAAACAAAATCAAGAATGTCCAAGATTATTGTTTCAAATTCTGGTATTACAGATTCCATTTCAGCTTAAATTGTTAAACCAACCACTACCAGCTCCTCCATGGCTGCCTGGGGAGGCACTCATGGCAGCTTGCATTGCAGCCTAAGACTAGTGGCAAGAAGGCCAATGGCTCCCAGCCCAGCTCTGGAGCTGTGTCCTGCAGCAGGTGGCTGATGTCCAGAGCCCCTCTGAGAAGGCAGGGCAGATCATAATTGCTGATTAGGTAGCAAGAGAGGGAGCGCATGTCCCTGGCACCAGTTTTCATAATGTCACAGTACAGAGCTCTGTGGATGGCGGGTCTGTCATGCCTCACTATCCAATCACCTAATCACAGCCATCTCACATGCACCCCAATCCTAGTCCCTTGGCAAGGCCCTAAGTGCCCCAACTTAGATCTAGGACCACAGCCAACTTTTGATGCAGTCTTTCATTTGTTTAGGCTTTTGGCAAGGTATGAGATATCCCGCCAATCAAATATTGGGGATTTTAATTCCATTCCAGATGGGGACTAGCTCTCCAACAGGGACTCAGCTAGGCACTGACCCAAATGCCCCGGGAGCTAGACTGAGACAAAGACCAAGGTCAGATGCTTCATCCATGATATGGGGCCCACTTATAGCTTGAACATTTTGGCCCTCATTTCTTACATTTCCCCCCAAACCAAAATCATGTTGCCACGCAGGTCTGAGAACAGAGAAAATCTGAATCTGGCTTTCAACTAGAATGTTGTTAAGAGGTCCAAAAAGCCTTTTAGACAAATTCTTGCCAGGGTATGTCCTTCCTCCTTTGAGATGTTCCTTACTATCAGATCTTAAGCAGAGGAGAATCATTCATTCCGTAACTATCTTTGCTTGTTATACACCTTAGCTAGGTAAAACACTGAATTGAGGCACACTCAGGCAGAGGAAACAACTAGTTGGAAATCAGGGTTCAAAAAAAAAGCAGGAGAGAGTTAAAGTGGATGTGGAGTGTGTCTCAGACAGTGGGAAGTGTGTGAGGTGCATATTACATATAACGTGTCAGTGAGGAAGAGCATGTGGTGGTGGCTACCATTTATTTCATGCTTCTTGCATGATGACTGTTTTACATGAACTAATTAGATGCTTAGAACCAGCGAGTGCCATTACTCCTATTTCTAGAAGATTATTAAAGACCTTAGATTTAAGTGAAGTTACACCATGTTTTCCTAGTTCAATGACTTAGAAATGACTAGGAAAAAAAAATCCCTGACTTTTGTTTTCAGATTTTACTGAGACAAAGCTAGAAAGTCACTTCCAGTTAAAGTGTACAACACAATGACTCAATACATGTATACACCGTAAAAAATGATCACCACAATCATACTAATCAGCACATACAGTATACCACACAGTGAACTCATTCGTTGTTGGCAAACATCTATTTTCTTGGCCAATCTTAAGTGTATCTGTTGCTATTAATTGGCGGCATCATGCTGTGGGCTATATATGAAAAACTTGCTCAGCTTGTAAGTAAATGTCTACATATTTGATCAACATCTATCTCCCCATGTCTCCTACCTCAGGCTCATTCTGCTCCCTGCTTCTATGGGCTTCGGTTTAAATGATCATATGCACCATACATACTTGTCTTCCTGTGTCTGTCTTATTTCCCTTTCCATTTCCTCCGAGCTTATGCTTGTTCTCATGCATGTCAAGATCCCCTTCCTTTCAAAGCTGAATAATATCTCCCGGTACATGTTTCATAGTGTGTGTACTTATACAAACATTTCTACACATCTCAGAATGTCTTCATGCGCTCATCTGCTCATAAGCATGTTGCTTGGTGTTTTCCATCTCAGCTATTGTGGAGAGTTCTGAAATGGATTATAGAATGCAGACATCTTTTTAAGACAGTGATGTTATTTCTGTTGGATATATAGCCCAAAAGTGGGATTGGGAGATCATAAAGTAGTTTGAGTTTTCTTGTTTGTTTGGGGAGGAGCCTCCATCATGCTGTGCACAGTGCCTGGACCAACTGTTACGTTCCCCTGGCAGTATAACCGTGTGCCCTCTCCTCCAGACCCCTCCCATGCTTATGATTTATTATTTTTATTTCTCCACCCTGACATGTCTCATGGTGATTATTAGCCTTATTTTGCATGTGATTAGTGATGTCGAGGTCATTTTATTTTTGCATGTGTTTGATATTTTTATATCTTCTTTAGATACACTTAAGGCCATTTTAAATCAATCTATTTGATTGTGAGCTTTTTTCTTATTGAACTGCACTAGTATCTGATATATTTTGGATAATAATTCTATTGGATAATTGAGTGACAAATACTTTCTTGTCTTTGGTTGTCTGTCTTTTCGTTCTCCTGATTTGTGTCCTCCGCTGTGCACAAACTGATTTGATATAATCTCACTTGTTTGTTTTTGGATTTGTTGTCTGTGATTTTGGAATCCAACCTGTGGAATTTTTTTAGACCAATGCCAAAGAGATTTTCCTGTGTGCTGTTCTAGAATTTTTATAGCTTGAGATATGAGGTTTAAGCCTGCACTCTTTCTTGGATTGAGTTTTGTGTCCAGTGTGAGATAATAGTCCAATTCCATTCTTTTGCTTATGGACATAGGTTTCCTGACGCCAATTATTGAACATTGTATTTGCCAATGTGTGATTTAAGAGCCTTTGGACAAGATAAACCAATTGTGCATATGTAGGCTTACTTCTGAGCTCCTGATCCCGTTCCCTTGGTTGCTGCATCTCTTTTTAAGCCACCTTTTTAACACCACCCTGTTTGGATGATGGTATATAGCCATGATATATAAACCATGATGCCTCCATGATGATTTATCTCATGAATGCTTTTGTGGCTCAGTACAAATATTAAGGTCATATTCCTGGAGAAATACCCTAAGAGTCTTAAAAGATTTTGCATTGAACATGTAGTTCTCTTTAAGTGGTGTGGGTGTTCATTGAAAATTATTACTTCCATGTCATAAAACTGAGCTATCTTTCAATTTGTTTTTCTTCTTCTATTTCTCTCATCAATGCTTCTTGGCTTTCAGATACAGGCATGATAAATCTTCAACTTTACAACTAAATGTCTTGTTGTCATTGATACTATTTTACACAGGACTGTGACATTAAAATCTGCAAACAGGTTTTGCTTCTTCCTCTTTGACCTATCTCCGCCTTCTTTTCTTACCTAATTGATACTTATCCTTACATCCAGTACCATGCTGAGTGGAAGGGGAATTTCTGGACATCCTTTCATTGTCTGTGACTTACGGGAAGAGAGTTTACCTTTACACTTTTCATAATGTCAACTTGTACTTATGATATATGAACTTCATCATGTGGAGACACATTTCTTTAATGACTAATTATTAAAGAGTTCTTTTTTATACAAAAGTAATATTGCATTCTGTCAAATGCCTTTTCAGTGTCTTCTCAGATGCTCATATAATTTTTCCCTTTACTCTGCTAATGTGGTGTTACTTTACGTATGCTAAACCGTCCCAACATGCCAGGGTGAACCTCGTGGTCACAGTGAATGACCCTCTTAATGTATTATTGAATTCACTCTGTGAGAATGTTTCTGCAGACTGTTCTCATCAGGGATACTTGTCTGTAGTTTTCTTTCCCTGTAGTACTCTTGGCTGACTTTAATAAAGTAACATTAATTTCATAAATGAATTTGAATGAATCCTTTCTCCTTTGACTTCTCAGTTTCCCCCAAATATTCAAAATTATCCATTATGCTTAAAAGATAAAATACATGTTTTAATTAAGATCACATTTGAAACAGTTATTTAAATCACCTCAATTCATTCCTGTCATCTCAGCACTCTGGAGGCTGAGGCAGGGGGAGAGTTTGAGGCAGCATGAGGTACATAGCCAGTTTGAATCTGCCCTAGATGACAAAGTGAGACCTTATCTAGAAAAAGCAAATAAATAAGTACCTTAATTTTAATTCAAATTTTCAAAGCTTTACTTAAAGTTAATAAATACTTTATACAAGCAAGTACATTTATTTGCAATGCCTACAAGTTAACTGTGCCAGGAATCAATGTTATATTTCACAGGTGTTGCATCTGTGGCTACGTCACACCAATGTAATTAATATGAGTTTTCTTTCCTTGCTTGAGACTCAGTAGCCCAGGCTAACCTGAAACCCACAGCTATCCTCCTGCCTCACTTCCAAAAGGCATGAGCCACCATATCTGGCTTGAGTGTTTAACATCATAAAACATGCCTTGCTCACCATGAACAGCTAACTACTGCTCATCTCCGAAAATCACAAACAAAAACACAATGGAAAGGAAGTAAAAGACTTCCTCTGGCCTCCCAGACAGAGAAGCCAGCCCTGAACAGCACACACAGTTCCATCATCATCTGTTCCCAACCCTTAACTATTCTAGGGCTAGCCACCTACCTTCCTTCTTACCAATCCATCCCTCCCAGGCCACATTTACCAAGCTCTAAAACCAGGTCACCAGTGTATTGGCCGACTTAACTTATTGTGGATTCAGATTTCTGGCCACACATACCCTGCCTACTCCTGAACACCTCCTCCCACTTCTCGGCAAAAGCCTGTTAGCTGGTACTCCAGCTCCTGTTTCTTTAGGAGAACCACCTAATTGGGTCCCTAGGTGACCTCTCTCTGCTCTCACAGCATCTGCACAGTATGTTTTCTCTCCTCAAGTGTTAGCTGGGGCTCCAGGTTGGCCTTACCAGCTAATAGCAGCCATTAGAGAAGAAGTACCAGAGGCGTCCATGTTTCCAGCGCCTGACCAGGTACAGAGCGCTTATTAAAATAAGAGCCGTAAATAATGATCCAAAAGGTAAGGTTGGGCTGGAAAAGCCTTTGTCTTAGTATTGGTTGGTTGGTTTTTGTTGATGGTGGGTTTTGTTTTTTTATGTTTGCTGGGGTGTATATGTTATTTTTTGTTTTGTTTTGCTTTGTTTTGTTTGTTTGCCAGCATTTTTAAAGTTTGATTGCGAACATTTTTAAGCAGGACTTGCCAACTTCTCATAGTAGATACTTGATGCAATTCACACATTTATATTACCAGGTAATCCCTCTATGTAAACAATAATCCCTCACTTTTAGAGTAAAAAAGAAGTAGCTTTAAATTCTTTCCTCTCTCTTACTATATGTGTACTCTTGGCCAAGTTATATGGGCCCTGTGTGCCCTTTTAGATCTCAGCTTCTTTCCTCTTGCAAGAGGGATAACAAAGCATGCAGAACATTTTGTCATGAAGACATCAGCAAGCTGTGGTTAGCAGAATACTTGTACATAGCAGAAGCTCAATAGCTTTGTTCTGGGCCCTCACTCTGGATTCTCTAGCCACATTCTCAAAGCCATCAATGGAGTTGGGATTGCTCAGTTTGGAAGTGTTATCCCTTGGTTATGAATGGAGCTTCTGTCTGCTTTCTTTAGGATGAAACAATTAAGGACTCTGGGGAGAGACTGCAACCAGGAACCTAAGTCAAGGCAATGCAGTAAATGACTTCTTGTATTATGTAGAAATCATGAACACTCCTAGATACTAATTGGCTGTCTTTTCTACTTTTTCTTACACCATTTAAGTAGTTCCATAACACAATTTTATTTTGGAGATCTCTAATTATATTAGTCAAGGCACCTACTGTCAATGAGCTTGCCTGTGTGCCCTGTGTGAGGGAGAGCAAGAAGAGTTAATTATGTATTCTTATATCTCAAGAGCACTAGGGGGTCTGATGGTCTCAGCCCTGCAGGGCATGCCCAGGTATAAGCTGCAGTCCATGCCCTTGAGGAACCTAAAGACTCACAGTCGAGACATAATAAATATGTGGGAAACAATTAAACCAGAAGAATATAAACCAGATGATGAGCATTTAAGGGAATGGATGCTGTGGGACAGCTCTGTAATAAAAATCTACCTGTAATTATTTTTAAATGTTTTATTATAAATAAAATAGATAATAAAAGGTATCCCCATCCTAGGAAATAATGTGAGGAGAGCCTCAGTGACTTGGCCAAGTTGGCAAGAGGCTGATCGAGCTGGAGCAAAAACCCCATATAGAGGAGGAGCTCCATTTCTATAGACACAATCAAGTACTAAATGATGGTTATAAAGCCACAAGGGTTTCTCTGCCCTTGGCTTTTTTTTTCTACTTGGGCCAATCTGTCTTATACTAGTCTAACAAAGCATTTCAAGCACGATGTGAAAAATCTCGCTCTTCCACTTGAAAATTTCCAATGTCTCTCTACTTCCTACTCCCATTGTTCAGAGAACCCAGACTTCTTGGATCAGATAGAGTCCAGAGAGTGGGACTGCAGGTTGGGTAAAGATAACATAGAAAACTTGGTCTGGATCTCAGGTAAGCCACCAGTCAATTGTTTCTTATAGCTCAGTCTGTATCTCTAAAAATGTGGCAATGTGTGTGTGTGTGTGTGTGTGTGTGTGTGTGTGTAGGGAGGTTACAATATTTCAATTCATATAAACAACATACTCCCAGCACCTAGTAAAATCTCAACCAATGTTGTCTATTTATAGAGGACTAAAGATGTTGACTAATGGTTCAAGTGAACGAACCTGAAGAATAGTGTGTACTGTTGTGCCAGCCCTTACCACACAGTTAATACAGAGGATATATTTAGCCCATGTGTGGGTAGGAAGTAGAAAAGGGTCTAATCATTAGTGAGTGGTTTAAGACCATATCATGTTAAAACCCCATGCTAACAAGCAATCAAGGACAGATCTAACCTGAAAGAAGGAATGGCAAATCAGCACAGCCCAGAAATTACTATACTGGTATCCAGCTCTCTGCAAAGAAAATCCACAGAAGCATTCACTAGATTCTGTGGCATATAGACTAATACCAACGCCAGTGGAAAATTTCCCTAAGATATCCTGAACTCTGAATTGAAATTCTAACCCTGGATGCCATGAGCTGGTAGAATTTTCCAAGTTAACCAAAGAAAATAGAAACTCCTAAATCAGAGGTTAAAATAAAAGATTGGGGGAGGAGAGGTACACAGTGTCTAGCCCTAAAGAATCCCCAGGGACTAAGTGATTTAGTTCAACCTGCAAGAGATATGGAGAGAGACCTGGCTTAAGAAAATGAGTGTCACAGGAGGCAGCTAGAGACTAAGTTTTGCCCTGCCTGCCTACTGGTTCATACTGGTTGAATGATCTTTTCTAGGTCTACAAGCTTCTTTTAATCCACATGTCCTTTTCTCCAAAATGGCAGTGAGCACAGCTAATGATGCATAGTTATAAATTTATTCAGAGTCACATGAGATGTTGTGTTTAGAATCAGTGAGTGGTACATGTAATCCCAGCACTGAGGGGATGGAGAGAAGGGACTCATATCTACACCTACAGCCTGGCCTCCATAGTAAGACAATGACGCCTTGTCTCAAAAAGCCAGGAAGGGAAGGAAGAAGAGAAAAAAAGGTAAGGGAAGAAACAGGAAGGGGAAGATGGAAAGACAAGGGGAAGGGAAGGAAGGAAAGAAGAAAGAAGAGAGTGCTGGGGATAAGAGGAGAGGGGAGGGAAGGGAGAGGAGGAGATATAAAGCAAAGCAAGTCAATAGGAAAAAGAGGTCAGCCAAGAAACACTGGGAAAGTGTCTTTAAGTGGCAAACAATTTTACTTAAGAATTTAAAAAGATAGCTGTCTGTGGTTTGGTGGGTTAGCAGCTTAGACTGAGCTGAGAAGAAATCACACCTTTGTTCTTCAAAGCCCCTGAGGGCTTAGTCTCCTGTTTGTAGTCAGGACTATCAAGGGAAGCAGGCCATTGTCTCTGGTCGACCTGCAGGCTAGCCTAGGCAACAAAATGCAGGTTGCCCAGTATGGGCACGCACGTGCACGCGCACGGACAGACACACACACACACACAAACACAAGCATTTGTTAATTTCATGAGACCCATGAAGCCTCACATTTTCTGGCCCTGTGGACCAAAGCCAGTGACACATGTCTCAACCCAATATAATGGACCCAGCAATATTTCAACAGTCATTACTAATTTAATGTTAGTTCTCTCAAACAAATTCACCAGAGTGTAAGAACAAGCAATTGGTGAAAGAGAAAAATCTATGTAGGAAAAAAGAAAAGAAGAAATCCCATAGAAAGATGTCCAATCTTCGTAGCAATGGCAAAGATGGAGATGAACATGAGATGTCATTGCTCAGTATGTTGGTCACTTAGGAGTCTGATAAACTGAGGGAAACAAATGGAAGGAAAGAAACGAGGGAGCCACTGTAACATGGACAGATGATGACACATCCACAGCCTTCAGTAATTAAAATTCAGTTAGCTTGCCATGTTGAATCAAAGAGAGAATCGTAACTCTGGGTTACAGAGAAGTGAAGCTCCGTATGCTGGGGCCCTTCCTTTTTAAGAAGATACAATATAGATACAACAAAACTGTGCAAGACAGATGGAAATAGAATAGTATTTACCTCTTGGGAGGAGTTAGGAAGAGCTAAAAATTAGAAATTAAAGGGGCCTTATATTTGGTAAATATTTAATTTCTCAAAAAGGATGAAATGAGTATAGCAAAAATAAAATATCGTTAAATTCAAGAGGTGAGCTCATGGTCCTTTCAATCCTCAGAATATGGGAACTGTTCTGTGTCTCACCCCACACGGTGCTGTGATAACAGAATACAGAAACTGTGTAATTATCATGAAGTGTGTTCCTCATGGCTCTCGAGCCTGGGACATCTATAATAGTGTGCTAACTTCTGGCAAGGATCTCCGGGATGCATTATTCCCAGGCCAAAGCAAGAGGAGGGCTGACAGAGGACTAAACTCCCTTGTACGGCCACACCCCTCCTGCGACAAAACTTCACCTTTCATTGTGACCTTAAGCCCTTTCTGAAGGCATGGCCCTCATGACCCAATCGATACTGGAGGGCCCTCTGTCTCGAGGCTACTGCATTGAGAACTAAGTTCATAACATCAAGCCACAGTGATGTGTTTGAAATATTTTATAGCTAAAATGACATTTAAAGAAATATTAAGAACCCCTTATTGTGAGCAAAGGTGAGAAGCATGAAAGGCCCCATTTATGGAAATTCGGACTAGGGAAAAGGTGGCCACAGTCCCCTTCTACTGTATCAGATCCTGTCGGGGCACACTTTAGAGAGAGGAAACAGTGGTTCAGCTGACCACATCACTGGACCTGTGCTGTCATAATCTAGAGAACAAGGAGTTGAAAAAACATTCTCTCAGAGGTTCACCTTCTCTGTCAGTCAACAAACACAATAACTTGTGAGCATGTGGGACACAGATGGGTGGGCGGGGCAGTTATACCCAGAGAGACAAAAAGGCACAAGCTAAGCTGAGGAGATGCCATGATTTGAGTGTGAAATGTTCCCCAGAGGCTCATGTTTGAAGATGAGGTCCCCAGCTGATGGTACTGGTTTAGAAGGTTGTTATAACCTTTAGAAAGTGAGGCCTCCTTAGAGGAAGTGGGTCACAGGAGGCAGGCCTTGAGGTTCCACAGCAGGAACTCAGTGTCTTCTCTACTTTCTCTGCTTCCGGTTTCACCAGGAAGCTGGGAGGTGAGGAGCCCAGACTTCATCCTCTTATAACCATGGAGCTTCCCGCCACCAGTTCTTCCTATTCATAATGTATTCCCTCAAACCATGAGCCAAAATAAGCCTTTCTTCCTGTAAGCTTCCTTTTGTCTGTCAGATATTCTGTCTCAGCAATGAAGAGTAGGTGGTACAACGGGGATGGGTAATGGGGCTGCCGTCTCCCCACACTGGCCCTGAATCGACAGGGAACCTAGAAGCTTTGGCTGTGACGTCACTGATCCCTTCTTGCCCTGACATACTCAAAACACACAAGGACAGTGCCACGTGCATGCCCATGGCTTTCACCAGGCCTTCCCCAAATCCTAGCTTTAGCATCCCCCCCCCATGCAGTGGGAGATGGAGCACCGGAGGCGCCATCTGCTACACTGCAGTGGACTCGATCCCCTCAAGGCTGAACTGCAGAAACAGCTATTTTTTGCCGGGTTGTCTTTTTATTTCATCTCAACCTCCTATCTCCTCTTTTGCAATTATTGCCAAGAAATGTTCACAGCAAACATGCTAGGTTTCTGACAGTCTGTCATGTGGGACAGAGACAAGTGCTTCCTGCGCACCTCTCAGAGACTGAAGTCTGACTGAACGAGGCTCCTGGAGGTGGGTTCTGGCCACCGGCTAGGTACAGAGCTGCAGTGGTCTGCCTCCCCTGAGAACTACCCAGAGACCAGTGATGAGATCACTGCAGAGCCAGGGGCTGCCCAACCCGGACAGTGCTGTAACATGTCTTCACTGAGTTTTTGAGTCCTAAATGACTTCTATAAAATATTTACTAATTATGAAACTGTCTAAGACGACAATGTGGCCCAGTAATCTCATCATTCAGAGAATATCACTATCAATGCTTTGATGTGCATCCTTTCAAGTGTTTTCCAAAACATACACAAAACTTTATGGCATGAAGAAGGAATGTGCTACACTGTGCTATAAAAAGAATGGCTTGTAACTTAACACACACACAAACATATATACATGCATGCACGCATGCACAAATGAACACGTGGGTATGTGCACTCACACACACAAAGTCATACCTGTGAGCCTTCCCTATGCTTGGATGTGGATGACTGATCCTCTCCTCCTTTTATAAAAATTAGTTGTATATTCCATCACAAATCCTTTTTTTAACACAATGTCAGGCACTATTTTAAACACCGGGGAACACAATGCTAAAGAAAACAAAGCCTTTTCCCTCCTGAGAATTCATATTCTTGAAGACAGAAGGAAACATACAAACAGATATGTATCAAATGAGGTCTAAAAGATACACGCTGTGAAAGAAAACAAGCCAGGTTTGAAGAGAGATGGTGACAGGAAGCTGTTCTGTGTTGTATAGCTATGGAAGGCTTCTCCCAGCAATAAGCTGTTCTGTGTCAGTGATTTATTGCTGCATAACAAAATTCCCTTACTGGATTTAAAAGCAATAGTTTGCTAGCTAACAGTTTTTGTCGGACAGGGACCCAGAAGTAACTTAACTGTGTCTTTTGGGACAAGCTCACAGGAGACAGCCAAGTGGCCAGAAGCACCTGGTATAGTGTTTTGCGCGCGCGCACACACACACACACACACACACACTCCTCACATTTTTGATAAGTATTTGTAAATTATTTGTGTATATATAACATGTAGAAATTCCCACCTGAATGAATGAATTGCATGTGTGGTCTTAATAAGGAGGGGCTTAACTGGCAACTGTTCTCTTGTGTACAGTTGGGAATCCCTGAAGGATTTTGCAAAGATTAAATAGCATACAGTGATGTTTTAAGAAGGAATTTAAGAAATAAGTACATTTGCAAATAAGATTTTGCTCTTAAACCTGCAGATTTCCCCCAGTTCACAGACAGGCAAGTGGCCAACACACATTTAGAAGCATATTTTACACTATCTGTTCTCAAACCCTTCTTCAGACTACATAGACACCTCTCCTATCCCCCACACCCTGTAGCCCATCATGGGAAGATCCTCCACAGAGATGAACATGTGACCCTGCTAACTGTTTCTGCCTCAGGCACTCTCTCAGGCCTGCACAGTGGCTCAGAACAGAAATAACCACAGCCTATAGGCCACATACAGCTCACAGATATATTTTGCTTCCTGGGCATAGTATTTTCTAAAAGTGAATTAGAACCACAGATATCTTTTGAGATGTGAGGTCTGGCCACGGGGCCAGCACTCCTGTGGTGGCAGCCTTCTGTCTGGATCATTGGAGCAGCGGCTCCCTGTGGCTTTATTTCCAGACTCCCATGGTCTTTGCCTGCTTGTTTCGTTGTTTATGTTGACTGGGCACTGAGCCACATACATTTTCAATCCTGGTGTTAAAAGCATCATCCCACATGTACATTGGCCTAGGCCTATATCAGTAGATACTTAATCCCCAAACAAACCCTCAAAGGCAAAGAGCAACTGTTCTGTATTAGTTGGAGAAACAGGTTAAGGAGGAATGGTTTATTTTGGCTCATACTCTGAGGGTACAGTCAAGCATGGTGGAAAAGCTACGGCATCATGAGTGTAAAGTGGCTGGTGGCAGTGCATCTGCACCCAGGAAACAGAGAGCTGACAGGAAGTTGGAGCAGGCTGCAAAACCTCGAGGCCTACCTCACATGATCCAGTTCCTTCAGTGAGGCTCCACCTCCTTCCGGAAAGTACCAAATGCTCCTCAGACACATGAGCCTATAGGAAGTGCAACACAGCTTAATTACACCATGGCATGTTTCCTTTTTTTTTATTGGATATTTTATTTACAATATGGATGCCATCACCTTTCCCTATTTCCCCTCCTTAGAACCCCCTATCCCATCCCATCCTCCCTCCTCCTTTATGCTTTTATACCATTTTGATTACATGCATGTACTAAGGTCAGTTCTAGGTTGAGAGTCTAGCAATACAGTAGATGCAAATAGTCGAGGAACAAGCAAGACAACAAACACAATTAGTCAAAGAAAAAGTAAAGCATTAGACCCAGTTACATGAACATACCCATGATCACTGTTTCTAAGGATTTATCAGGATGACCAAAGTATCTGAGCCTACTTCCCTGTCCTAGCCCAAGGTCATCGTCATTTCTGAAGTTTACCTCCTTGTTCTAGCCTAAAATTTAGATTCCTGTCTGAAATTACTTCTTCGTTCTAGCCTAAGATTTAGGCTCCTGCCTGAGATTATTTCTTTGTTCTAGCCTAAGATTTAGATCCCTACCTGAAATTACTTCTTTGTTCTAGCCTAATGTCAGATTCCTGCCTGAAGCCTACTTCTTTGTCCTTGGCCAATGTCATATTCCTGCCAAGCAGCCCATTTCCTTGTCCTTGGCCCATGTTAGATTCTTGCCAAGCAGCCCCAAAGGCTCTCTGCCTCTCCCCCTTTTTCTATTTCATTAACAAAACTGAGTTTGTCTTAGGTTGTCTGACAAGAATGCCTTCCTTACCCATCATGAAATATGCATTATCAAAAGCAATGCACTTATGTCTTAGGTTGGTAAGGCTCTATGCATACTCTTATCTGTCCTTGGCTTGACAGCTGACTTTTGCATCACAAATAATCACTGAATAGTTAGCTGTGTATCAAAGAATGGATGGACAAAAAGATGATGTTCAGATGGGTAGGCTGATTGATAGATGGATAAGTGGGCAGATGTGTGGATGGATGGATGGATGGATGGATGGATGGATGGATGGCCAGAGAGAGGGATGAATAGATGGATGGGTAGATGGATGGATGGATGGATGGATGGATGGATGGATGGATGGATGATGGAAAGATGAAAGGGTAGATAAATGGGTGGGTGGTAGACAGGTACTTATGTATTCAGAAGTATAGATGAAGGAACAGAAGGTACTGGATAGATTCCAGATATTAAGGTGATGTGAATATTGTCTCCAACCTCATTATTGGCTCTGTACATCCTAATTAATTTGTAAACAGGGACAGATTTGTCTAGGAAGAACTGAGGGTGTATTTTCTTAATTGATTACTGGGTACTGCGGGCAGTGTGGAGTCACTGAACTCCATTCAAGTTTGTCACCACATTAGTGCATCTAAAGAAAATCGTGTGTGAGTCCCATATGAGCTTACAGACATAAGCTCCACCTCCCAAGCCCCCCACCCCCCCGACCCAACAGCTGCTGGGTTGTAAATGCTATCACACAGAAGACTTCTTGATCCTCAGATAGTTGCTAACAAAACAATATGTTAATCGGTTCCAAGAAACTAAATCCGAGGCAATCAGATTTGGCAGCTGCTTGGCTCATGAAAGGTGACACCCAATTAGAGAATATGATCAACCCCAAACAGTATGCATTTCCAACATCCCACAGAATTTACAGCCACAATCATGGATCTGACAGCCGTGGCTCCCACTTGAAGACACAAACTCCTCCAGAAGCAGCAATGATAGCATCTCACTGTTGTGTAATGCTGCATTTTATACAAGTAGTCACAATGACTCCTTGAGACGGGATGGAAAATGGTTTTTGTCCCTCTTTCAGATCTCAGAAAGAAAAGACTACCCCAGAATAACATGTCAATAAGTCTGAGAAGAAGCAGGTTTCACAAAGAAATCCAAGGTTTGACTTCTCATCTAAAATCCTTTGGCTATTATATGACCTCATTTATCCTTTAGCTTCTTGGTCTACAAAGAAAAATTTAGCCTCTTGGTCAACAAAGAAAAATTATCTGGCATATAGCCACATTATTAATAATGTACACATGTGACATCATAGCCAGTTTTAGCATTTTAGTGCAATTTCTGGCTGGGGCATTATTATTAATGCCTAATCTAAGTTATTTCTACAGATTTTCATCTTAGTCTCATTTATCCCATTCTCCTATATTTGCTATATTTTAGAAAGAGGGCTAGGCCTGATTTTTGAAAGAACAACGTAGCACCATAAAAACTCCTTGGGCTGACTGTGTAGTAAAGGAAATATGAGTCCCTAGATTAGAAAGTGTATTCCTTAGTATCAATACAGATACACTAAGAACAAGTCACATTAGACATGCTTACTGGTGTTACAACCTTGATAGAGACCTAAAGAGACACATAGATGCACTGTCTGCTCATTCAAGTAAAAATTTTGATGGAGTTTCCTATAATGTTCTAATAATAGATTACAGAGATACAGACCTCATGATAATATCATTCAGTGGATGTATAACTGGTTGAGCAACTTTAGAGACAATGATTAATGGTTATATGACCTAGGTGATATGCTATACAATGAAGAAATTTGATCTTAATCTTATACTGTGTGTGTGTTTGTGTGTATATGATCATGTTTGTGTACATGTGTGTGTGCATTCATGGATTCATATGCATTATGGACCACAGATCCATATCAAGTGTCTTCTTCAATCATTCTCCACCTAACTTTTTGAGACAGGGTTTCTCACTGAACCTGGAGTGCTCCAACTTGGCTAGCCTGGCTAGCCAGTGAGTGCATGGATTCCTTGTTTTTAACTTCCCCTTGCTACCATTCTCAGATTCTTCAATGCATCCTTGGAATCCAAACCCAGGTCATCAGTGATGTGCAGCAAACATTTTATTGACTAAACAGTTTCTCTAACACTTCCAAAGTATTACAGTCTCTATGCATGCAGCTTACCTCAAAGCTAAGAGGAGAAACTAAGGAGTCAAGTGGAAGAATCATTTGCCACAAGCAGTCTGGAGTATTGGCTCCTCCTGACCAGATAATGCCGTCTACCCAGAGGGGTCAAGTGCACAAGTAGCCCTGTAGAGCACAAACAAGATAAGGCATGCTTTGATAGGATTTCAGTAGGAAAAGACTCCAGGCTGCAGCTAGCTGTTAGCTCAGCTTCACACAGTAGAAAGGAACAGTGACCAAAAAGTTACTTTAGTTACTTTTCAGTGGAAACCAATTTCTTTTTCTTTTTGTACATGTGGTATTAAAGGAAGTATTTGGCCAGTTGGAAATGGGTATAGGCAGAGGAAGAAAATGAAAAAGGAGCTGAGACCATCCGTATTAATTATATTATAGATGATGGCACAGGAGGTACTTGATGGGCATTGTCTCTAGATATCTGAACATCACAAGAGAGGAAACCATATTTAGTCATATAATAATCTAACAAAATGTTAACATTGACTCATTGTGCTCATTTTTATTTAACAATTCCATTCTGTGAGGGCTCCTCTTAATTGGGATTATCTAGGAAAGAAACAGAATTTCCCACCCTCCTGGAGAGATCCTATATTCATTCATCTACTGACTTGTTTAGTGAATTTATTGAGAGTCAAGGCATGTCAGCTCTGAGCTGCATTCTAAGGCATGAATGGCAAGCCAAGCACATATAGTCTCTGCTCTTCTACATAAGTAAGCAAAGAACTAAGAGATCACACTAGGAAAAAAGTGAGAATGGGAAACACAGGTCTATGATAGAAGGTAGTGTGATGGAGGAGGGGTTATGACTAAATAACATAGTCAGAAAAAAGGAAATAGTAAAGCAAGACCTACACACGTAGAAGTCAGCCATGCTACCTCCTAGCTACCCACCACATTTCCACTTTTGTTTCATTTAAGGACACAGTGTACCCAGCAACAATTTTGTTTGGGTTTACACCCTAGTGTGTCTTCCTAAAGCACACATAGTCCAGGCTTCTTGGGGTCGAGGGATAGTCAGTGTGACAGTGTTCTGTGAAGTGGAAATTTTTGGTTGTGTCATGTGATGTTTGGCTGAAGCAGACCTATGAGTAGACAGGTGATGCTTGGGGAATGTATAAGTAGGACCCAGCAGACAGTGGTGGGGCGCTTGTATTGCTAGCTGTGCAATGCTTTGTTGGTCCTATGTCTTTGCAAATTTTCACTTCGTAGAGAGAGCCACTGAAGAGAACTTCTGGCATTTTGGCTCAGTCTGACCGCTTCCTCAGACTTGTGCCAATTTGGTTGAGGCCTGGGTATTTCTGCTGGATCATGCCACCACTGCTGATTCTTGTTTGATGACACTTTTGAACTAGACTGTTGGTTTCCTGACGCTACTGATCTGGACTTCTGGTATCCTGACAATGAAGATTGGAATTACCCCAAAGAACTACTTCTAAACAGGTCCAAATCCCTTTGTCCTATTTACCATCTTTTCTCCTCTACCTTTGGATGCTGGGCTAGAAGGAAGTTGAAGCATTGGAGAACCCTTCTTAAAGTAGGTTTTGAAAAGTCTAAGCCTACAGTTCTGACCAATGGCATACATGTACATTGTGATTTAGGGGAAATCATTGCTTCCCTAATATAAGGGCTCCCCTCCCTTCTCCCCATGTATGTGTGTGTATGTATATATGCAGATGTGCTTGTGTATGTGTGTGTGCAGATTTGTTTGTGTGTGTGTATGATTAGCAGTTGGCTGTCTTCTATCCGCACTGCCCCCTCCCTGCCCCTGTTCCTTTTTTAAAAAATAAGAGTCTCTCATTGAACCTGGAGCTTGCTGTTTCAACTAGACAGGCAGGTCAGAGAGCTTCCCAAATTGCCTATTCTAGCTTCCTGTTGCCGTGATGAAACAATCTGACCAAATGCAACTTGTACTGGAAAGGGTTTATGTGTCTTACACTTCTAGGCCATGGTCTATCACTGAGAGCAGTCAGGCCAGGAAGTTAAAACAGGAACCTAAAGGCAAGAATCATGGAGGGGTTTACTTGGTGACTTGTTGGTGGGTCTGTGTTTCCACCTTGCTGCTGTTATGCTGGGCTCGTGAGCTGCCAACATAGTGCTCAGGGGAGGAAAAACAGTCTAAGATAGGTGTCTAGCCCACGTTTCTCTGGGTGAGAAATAGTGGGGGCTGAGGCAGAGGCGGTGGTTCTCAAACTCCTGTGCACCCAGATGCCACTGGGAACCGATAAGAGTTGAGAATGGGAGCCCCCAACCTTCTGTGTACCCGGATGCTGCTGAAGACTGTGAGGAATTGGGAACAAGGACCCTCAGGCCTGCGATGAGCCGGGGTGGGAGGGCATCCGGCTTAGCCCCTACTGAGTGACTGGAGTGCTGAAGAGTTGGAAAAAAGGCCCTCTGTGGGAGACTTAGGCATGGTTCTGGATGATGAAGGCTTCTTCCAACCCCTGTGGTGGTCCTTGATGAAAGAGACAGTCCTAGCTTCTCCAAACCGTTTTATTCATGATGGATGAAGATGCACAAGATGTATTCAGGGAGAACCAGAGATTAAACACCTTGTATAGGAAAGGCTGTTCATTGGCTAAACACTTGGGGCCCCTAGATAACACAGTAGCATGGAGAACTCTAGGCTCTATGTTATGTGACTGCTTGTCATGGTCCTCTTAGTAAGGTGTTCTGGTCACATGCTCCAGCACATAAATCTGGTTGGGAGGTAGTCCCAACTCCTGCCATTCTCAATTATGGATTTTGTTGGGTTCGGAACTTTGCTACTACCTTACCAATTCTTCTGTCTTGTGGTACAGTCCACTGCCCCACACCTGTTTACTAGTTTTGGTTAGCTAAGTTTATTATACAGCCCAGGACCTCCTGCCAGGAGTGGTACTGCCCACAGCAGGCAAAATCCTGCCACATCGATCAATAATCAAGACAATCCCTCACAGACATGCCCATGGGCCAGTCTGATCTATACATAGCCTCAATCAAGTCTTACTTCACAAATTTCTCTAGGCTCTATCAAGTTGCTAATTAAAGGTATCTAGAACACTGTCTGTCTCCACTACCTCACTCAGTCCTAACATTACAGATGCATGATGCCATCCTTGACTTTTGTGGGAGCGCTGGGGCTCTCAGCTGAGGCACTCATGATTTTCACAACCAGTACTTTACCCACTGAGCCATCTCCTCAGCACCAGGACTGTCTTCCAATGCCTTCTTTGAACTCTATTTTTCTTGCATAAAGAATAAAAAAGATGGCTGGGATCCTGGCAGCTTTCTTGCAACCATTAAAGAAAACCAAAGACAATCTTAAGGACTTTATTGGTCTTATTTTGAGGCAATGATGAAGTAGACCCTTTATAGACTTCTAATCAAATAACCAAAGTATAAACTAGCATATATGGATGTCACAATTGTTAGGATATTCTATTATTCATAGTCAAATGAAGTCCCTCATTGATTTCCCAGCCAAGCAAAACCCACAGGAAAAAAATAATATTTGAGTCTGAAGAAATCTTCTGTCTGAAGATCTGAAGGCTGCCACAGTTTGGTGTGCTTATGAATGAAATAGCAGGTGTGGTGGGCGAGTGGCAGTCACAGAGGGAAGTGAGGACCAAGGGTTAGAGACGTAGGAAGACCCGAAGCAGCCGAAGCTTAACAGATTGGGCCAGGAGTGTGATTTTGTTGTAGAGGTGAGAAGACAACATCGGGTTCTATAGCAATCACCTGTTTGTCAAGCGATGGAGGAAGGGCTTAGCAGTGGCAGGAGCCGAAGCAGGGTGACAAGCTGGGGCCATCGCAGTTACACTGGAGAGAGAAAACACTGACTCAGCCTGGGGTAAAGGCAGCTGTATGGGGGAAATGGCACTGAGATGACAGTCAGGGAATAAGTAATAATAACATAAAGGATAGCAGGTGCTACATGAAGAATGCCACCAGCTCTTGTTAATCATGGGATTCAAGCTACTTATTGCCATAGGCCAGGTCAGTGCAATAGAATTAGCTGTAGCATCTCACGTGTGTGGCTTCAATGTTTTACAGATATTGTCGCATTAATCCCCACAATAGCACATAGGGGAGACACTCTTATTATCTTCATCTTACAAATGAGCAAACCGAGTCATAATCAGATTAGATAGCTTGCTCAAGGACAATGCCGTTAGGAAGCTAGTGGAACAAGTTTGAAGCCAGAGACTGCCTGGTTCTCTGACTGAAGCCATCCGGGACTCAGAGACCATTCTTGAACTATTTTCTACTCTATAGATGTTTATTATAACACAAAAAATTCTCCCACACCATTGCCATACTTGGACATACTTATTGAGCCTTTTGTGGGTATCAATCTTTTTACATTTAATTTACTCACTCTACAAACAACTGAAGGGCAGAGAGGTCACATGACTCACGCTGAGTATCTAGCTAACCACTGTGCTTCACTGTCTCTTCCTGAGGAGTCTGTTCCTGAGGATAGACTGAAGGAACTTTGCCTACCCTATACAACCTGTCATTTCAATAGAGGGTAGGATCCTAAGAACTCTTGCTTCTTAGACTCAGAGTTATTTGTCAGCTTATAACTTGGGAACAAGTGGTGACAAGCACATTGGGATTGGCAGGTTATTTTGGCCAAATGTAAAGTCACTAAATGAAAAGCTCAATAAGCACGAAGCCACACAGCAAGATGGACTCAGTTCCTGAATCAGTGCTACCTCCTTCCAGGTCTCCACTCTCATTCCTCACAGAGCATGTCCTCTTAGAGGCTGACCCTAATGGCCTTGGCTAAAGAAAGGCTCTCTCCCTTCTGACACAGTTCTGTCATCTCACTTCCTTCCCAACCCCAGCTTAACACTTATTAGTCCCAAACAGTATCAAATATTTATCATTTATATGTGTGTGTTGTCTGTCTTTGCCCCTGGGATGTAAGTTCCATGTCTCCAGTTCCTGGTTGGCTGGCACACAGTAGGCATTCGATGAATAGTTAATGAAAGAGTGATTAGACACTATTTAACTTGATTTCAGTTTTCATTGACATCTGGGAAAAACCTTCTCAGCCCTAAGCACATACACAGGCCTCTCTTCAACTGAAGCATACAAGTTGGCACAATCAGGACAAATATCTAACCTGAGAAAATGACAATGGAAAATAGCCCTGGAATTAGTGCAGTGGGCTAGTGCTGATGACTTTAGAAGGAACCCCTCAAATTGTGGTTGTCCTATTCCCGTGGGAGAATGAGTCACAACATGACGGACTAGATGTTCCTATTATAGTGGAAGATACAAGGAGAGGAACAGTTATGGGAAGGGCCCCAGGATAGGGCAATGAGGAGAACATCAAGTCCAGGGATGAACCAGGTAGCCTCAGGCAGTGACAGCAGACAAATAAAGAAGGTGCCAAGTCTTCATTATCCCGCCCACCTTGTCAGCAGGAGTTCTGAAGGCCCCCCAAGAGCCATGTGTCCAGATGAACAGCACCAGGGGAAATGTCATGTGTGGCTAGTTCTTTGGGGGACATTTGTGACCCACCGGGAAACAGTTCTATTTCTTTTATAGAAATTAAAAATAAATAAGCGAGAGAAGCAATCTGGAAGTTCCCCATACAGATGAGGGAATCATCGGTGCTCGGTTTTGTCTTCCTAGAAAGGGCAGATGCCAAACATGATCTTCCCCTGTTCTACTGATACATTTTTTTTTTTTTCTTTTTTGCAGGCTGGCTTTTCTCGGCTGTCTTTTGAATACCTCGAGCAGAACACCCCTGTCTTGTTAATGACTTCAAAGATACCAGGTCCACTGTGCAGCGAGTGATAAAAATGTACACAGCATGTGTTGGATAAATTAATAAACTCTCTGGAGCCTACGAGTCCTCAGGCCCAGCAGCACCGTAATGAAATGTTATTCTGAAGTGGAGGAGGTGGGAAGGAGAAGGGGAGCAGTATTTAATATATGCAAATTAACTAGTATGCAAATTGCCACTAAGTTAAAAATAACGGACTGCGAGAGGAGCCCATTTTTTAAGCAGCTTGTTTATTCATTAGCCTAATTTCCATTATCAATCCTTCTGTTTTCTTCTTTATTAAGTACTCACATTCGGGAAGTTTGCTTCCTACAAATTGTGTTTTGCTCCAAAAACCCATAACAATGCTTAAAACAATCACCATATATTAGCTTCTCTCTGTCTCCTTGATTTTGCCCTTAGCTAGCATCCTTTCTTTTCTTCCTCTTGTTTACATCTCCCTGTGTTCTCTACCTCAATTCTCTGGACCTTTTGTTTCATTGCTGAAGGCGGCTCCTACACAGCAAGGGGCGAAGTGAGGAGAAGCCGCTTGCTTTAAAAGGTCTTATTCCTAGGACCCCTTCTCCCAGCCGCTCACCTGGATAAGGTGGACTGTGCCACACAAAAAGCAGCCCAGTTTGCGTTGTAGACCACCGGCATGGCTAAGTAACAGGACAGCCAGAAAACGCTCATCCCCATTCAGGTCCGTATATGGCCTCCCCAGCTTGAGACAGACCTTATACAATGTTAAGACAAATTGGCATCCAAAATCCAACTCTTTTGTCTCAAGGAGCCGAGCCGCCACCTCGCTATGTGCAAGCTCTGGTGCCCCCTCGAGGCCAAGAGGTGCACAGAACGTGGAGATGGTCCTGGCAGATGCTGGAGGAAGGAGGCAGGAGGAGGGTTTACACAAAGCCTTCAGTTGAAGCTTTCAGAAAGCAGACTCCTTGAAAGAGGAGGCACCTGTGAGCAGCTGGGGAGGGGACTTATGGGTTTAGCCTTCGCTGAGGCTGCAAGGCTGGAAGGTTGGTTATTGTTTCAGCTGTTGTCATTCTGCACGTGGTTTTTAATCACATTGTTAGTTCAGGCAGTAAAATAGGGTTTTCCAGGTTTTTCTCTGAACATGCTGCTAGATAGTATCTGTACAGGCTCTGTCCCTCTGGCATGTGCATCTTAGAAGTTGAAAGGCACACACTGAGGCTCAGGATTCTCATGCCCTTAGAGTACTATGGCCAAGTTACCCTGGAAACCCAAGGCTAGCCACACCAGGAGCCTCATTGCATACCAGAATATGCCAAATGATTTCACAGTGACCACAAATTCCCAGAGCAGATAATTCCAGCTACAGCAGTCACTGGTGTTTATAGCCTCCCAAGAGACATACCATGTCAGAGGGGGAAGCTATGGTTTTCATCTCTTAACTCAGGGTCTGAGTTTTGGTCATCCTCCCTCCCCCCACATGCACACGCACTAAAGTACCCATTACTCAAGGGCAATGGCTCCAAATGTAAAGGGTCACACTTAGGCAGCTGCCAGAGATCAGCTGCAGACAAGAGGTGGCTAGGGACTGAATTTACATCAGCTTCTGAGCCTCAAGCCCAGACAGCAATCTCCCAAAGCTATTAGGGCCAAAAAAAAAAAAAAAATGGTGTCAAATGGCCAAAGACCTTAAAGAGACAATGGCATTTGAAATGGTCTCTGACTCTAAATGCTAAAGGGAACCAGAAAGATAAATCATTATCATTTAAGCCCAGCACATTTTTTTTTTTTTTAGACACAGTGTCTTTGCAATGTTTCCATAGAATGAAGAAATAAATCACCCTGCCCTTGACACTTTTAATAACTTTAAGAATGTGGTTAGGGGAATACTTAACTTTATTGACATATTGTATGGTTCATCCATCTCATCAAATGTCAATGAAACTTCAATGAGTATTAACTGAGGGCCCATAATATACTAGGCACTAGCTAGAAACACCCCCACCCCTGAGGTCCCAAGTACCTTCCAGGAGCTCTCCCTCACCGGATTGACTGCTTCTGTAGAAATCAATAGCCTACAGGTTTGGAAGCAGGGACTAGGCAGAATCTAGCTTGGGAATTTGGTTTGCTGACTTTGGGAAAAATCTCTTCTTGGACTCTGGTTATTTGTGAGTATTCTCAGGTTTAGGTGCCTCCTGCGAGCTTGGGACACAGACATGATAAATGGCCATTGGACAGTTGTGCTCAAGAGAGTCTGTGTAGGTTCTATAACTCATGGTAGGTCCTGGAATTGCTTTGTCCCTACTTTCACAGAACAGGAAACAGGCCCAGGTAGGATCAACTCATCAAAGCCACAATGCCACAACACAGAAAAACACTTGAAAATTGACTGTCTTGATTCTCAAGCCAGTCTCCGTTTCACTAGTGTTTTGTTGGTGGTTGTATATTTTACAGAAGTTTAGAAAAGAAAGGAGAGGTCCAGTGACATGGCTCATCAGGTAAGGATGCTTGCCGCTATGCTAAGCTTGACAACCTGAGTTCGATCCGGAGAAACCAGGTGCAGAAGGAAAGAAACAATTACTACCATTATCCTAATAAATGCACAAAGGAAGGAAGGATAGAAGGAGTGAGTGTGTCAGACAATGTAAAGACTAACCATGGTAACATCTGGCTCTTCTCAACACAGGCTTCTCTCTCATTTTAAAGATGAACTGCTGTCTTTCCAAGAACACAGGAACCGCCGAACCGACCCTCTCAGCCATTCTAAGATAGTCTTCATGATTCCATTTGGGCATTACTACTCCAGAAAGCTGTGCCTTTCCACTAAACCTAGCTGTATCTTTTCAAGGCCCCCAAACCGCATCACGTCTCCTCACAGCTCCTGACATACTCCATTTTAATTGTATTTTGTTTGTCTGCCTCCTCCAATCTTCTGTGAACATCTGAAGGGTAGGGACTAAGTCTCCTCTGCTCTCTCAAGATTGTCTCTATAGATCCTAAAGATAATAACTCTAAGAATGCAGTGAAGGTAATACTCAACTTTATTGATATTGTTTACCACTCATCCATCTCATCAAACCTCAATTAAATCTCAGTAACCATTAAACAAGGGTTCAGAATGTCCTAGGCAGTAGAGCCTGGCATAGAGTAGATGTGCAATAAATATTTTAGAATCCATAAATGAAGAGTGGGACACAGAGTCTCATCAGGGAGAATGTGTCATTAGCCATTCCTCTCACAGAGTGATCCAATTTCTTCTTTCCCCTGAATACATCCTTGGCTGTTAATCTAAGCATTCTATAGTCAGACTTAGTTTGCCTGAAAAAACATATTATAGACCATGTAAAGATGAAAGCACACACATTCAGATGTGGCCCTTGTTATTTATGGGCATAAAACTTACACTCAAAGCACACATCTTCTGTAGAGCAAAAGCCAAAGTAACAAATATCAGACAAAGAAGTACACAGCAAACACTTCAGAAATAGTTTGATATCTCTGCTACATAAAGAATTCATACAAATTGATTTTTTTTTAAAAAATCAAGACCTCAAGAGATAAGTAGGCAATGGACAAGAATAGAAATATCGGCACGGCAGACATATTACCTAGCAAATAAAGAAAGCGTGGTTGTACCTAGCTGTGTTGATGGAAAGGAGCACATGGTATAGGACCTGAGCCCAGGGATAAGAAAGGTTAGTTGGTCCTCCCTCCATTTCACAGCAGGACTTGCTATTGTCATGTTTCCATGTGCTAGATGACACATTCATTGAGTAGGGTCCTTAATAGGCTAGAAGAGATGCAGAGAGCAACACAGTAACCAAGCAAGCATGTGAATTCTGAGCTGGCAGTCATCCAAGAGGACAGAGACTAGACCACAGCAGGAAAAGGGCCATGGTGTCATCGAGCTGGCTTTTCTTGTTTCCTGACGCAATGGTTGGCATATGCTATGCACCAGAAATCTGCCCATCAGAAACACAAGGTTGCAAATGTAGGAGGAGTTAAACAAGAAATAGATGACTATTTGAGACATAGCCCCTAGGGCTATATGGTCTGCTGCCTCTGTCAACTTCTGTGTTTGGCTTCTTCTACAAGCAGCTGCCATGGAGGGGTTTAATCTCTTTCACTCACTAGAAGGGAAATGAGACACATTAATGTTTCATGCAACCATGGCTCACAGGTGCTTGGCAAATTCACAATGGTTCTAAAAAACAAAGCAGTAACAAAAACACTATTCAGTGTATTTGCTTTCAAAACTTAAAACATGAAGACAGAGCTCAATTTGTCAAGCCATATATGGTGTAAATATTAATATAATCACAATCTTTTTAGAAAATAGTATGATGACATTTACCAAGCACTGTGTATCTGTTAGTTATTGTGATGATATGCCGTATAACAAACAGCATCAAGAGATTCAGAAACAAAGATTTCCAGAGACTTAAGATAGCATGGCTATAACTGTCAAAGGAGAATTAATTCTCCATCTGTGTTTCATGCTGCCAATCCTGGCCTACTTGCAAAATATGCACTACACCTGAGGTCTGAGCTTTGCTATGTCTTCCTATAGCAGAGCCCTGCAGAGATAGCTGTAGAATCGTAGTGAAGGAGAAAATGGAGGGGAGTGGGATCCACAGTCAAACCACAAAGGGAAGACAGACAGATGGACAGACAGACAGACAGACAGCAGCTTGTTTTCTAGATCAAAGAAAGTGTAGTCCATCTTACTTCTTATTAGTGTACATTAAAAGCTTACCAAAGTCAGACATAATGGTGCATACCTATAATTTCAGAACTTAGAAGGCAGGTGGGCTGTAAGTTCTAGGCCAGACTGAGCTACATAGAGTGAACCTGTCTCAGAAAGCCAATCTGACACAAAGTAAACAATAAGACTTTGTATTCAAAATATTGTCTATTGGGATGCAATGGGAATCTGAATAATGGTGCAGAGAGGTGATCAGCAAGTGAGGAGAACTTTATTACAGTCCCAGATTGCTGCTTTGAGAATGTTTCCCAACTGTGAGAGCAGAAGGGAGATACAAGAAGAACCAATGAACTTCTTGAGCTTAGACTACAGAGCTGGAAGTCGAGTGGAGTGGGAGATCTGTAAGAATTGTATTTTGCTTGCCTGTGAGGGAGTTATCAGCCCCAAAGGGGAAACAGCAGAGAATTAAACATAGTTGTATTCATATAGAGCTAAGGAAAGAGCCTGTTCACATCCACTAGACAAAGTTAGAAAAAATAAAAAATCATGTGTCTCAGGACAGGAGGTAGAATACCCAGAAAGCTTTGCCTTAGTGGTGAGGACTAATCATGCCCAGACTAAACACAGCCTTGTTTCAAGGGAAATCCAGCAAGAGCCAACATGACTAAGAAGTGTCTATGTAACTTAAATGTTGCCCAGAACAAAACCCAATAATATTTATGCTAATGCCCAGATATTCAGTACCTAATTCAGAATAACAAAGGGAAAAGGGGGGTAGGTCAATTCATCAGCAGGATTTAACAATCCTAAATGCCGTTTTAGTTCCAAACAAAAAGTCAACATCATAAAATAAAAACTGAGAGAACTACTAGTACATAAACAGAGCCAAAAATTTGTTAAGAGATTTTAAATCTTTTCTCTCAATAATTGATGGAACAAGGAGACAGAAAATCATTAAGGAACATAAAACTTAAACAGTATCCACTGACTTGACCTGATTGACAGTCGATAGAATACCCTCCATCCAATGCATCGAAAGCAGTTCTTTCAAGAGTTATTGAAAAGAAACATCCACCAAAATAACCATGCTTTGTGAAAGAAAAAAAAGTCTCCACAGATTTAAAAGAATTGAATTTGAACAAAGTACATCTTCTGGTCAAAATGTAATAAAATTATAATCAGTACCAGAAAAAGCTTGAAAAAAAATCAACATACTCTTGAAAAGTAAATGATATATTTCCAAATAATCCCATCAATTGAAGATGAAATTCAACCTGTGACTAGAAAGTATAAAGTAAATAAAAATACAACATTTCTCATTTGCAGGGTGCAGGTAATGCTACACTCTGGGGGAGGTTGATAGCACCAAGGGCCTCTATTCAATGACCTCAGTTTCCACACCAAGAATCTAGAAAAGACAAACAAGTAAACTGAGCACAATCAAAAGTCACTAAATAACAGATACCAACAAAAAATAAACAGAAAAAGAATAATAAAGCTAAAATTCAGCATTCTAAGCACATCTATAAACCTGTAGCCAGATTAACCAGCAAATAAAGGAAGTTCAAGTTGGAATTACCAGGAATGAGAAATGTAAGATGACAGATATTGAAAGGGTTATAGTGTGTATTAGGACTATCTTTATGATAGTAAATCTGACAGCTTAGAGTGTTCAAAACTCTTATACACTACCAAATATTGCTTTGAGAAAAAATAGCCTAAACAGATATCTTTGTGTTAAATAACTAAATAATTTGCTGTTTAAAACTCTCCTTTCCAAGGAGAAATTCCAAGGCTGAGTGGCTTCCCTGGTGAATTCTGCAAGTTAAGAGGAAAGTAATAAGGAATACAAATTTCAACTCTTTGCATGAGCCCAGTGCTATCTTAATACTAAATATAGACAAAGTTATTACAAGAGTAAACTCTCTAGGTAATAGCTCTTGTGTACATAGATACAAATGTTTCAAGCAGACTTTTAAAGAGTCAAATTCAAACTTACTCAAAAAGGACAATCTATCACGGCTTGGGTGATTTAGTATTTAAAATCTCAATGATCTTCCTTAGGTAAGAGCACACCAATTGATCATCCAGCATCAAATGGTCAGCCCTGAAAACATACATACAAAGTAACATATAGCTGAGTAATTTGAGAAAGTTATAGTTATATATTTAGGTGTATATATGTATATACATATAACATAGGAATACATATATGTATATGCATATTTATATGTGCACATATGTATTTACATATTTATATATGCATGTATGTACATATATGTATATAACAACAGTTAATGAAAAAAGAGGAAATGAATTTGAATGAGACAAAAGAGGTATATATGAAAGAAAAGGAAAGGGAAAAATAATGTAGTTATATTATCATTGTAAGTAATTTTAAAATCTCAATGTAATGTACATTCAATAAGCTAAAAAGAGGAAAAGGTCACTTTACTTGATGCAGAAAAAGCACTTGAAAAAAACTAAATCTCCATTTCTGATTAAAACAAAAACCAAAAATCTCTCAGCAGACTAGGAACAGAAAGAAACCCCTAAGTGTAATCAGGGAAGACATGAAAACTCTACAGTGAACATTACAATTGTGAAAAATTGAATGTCCTACTCCAGATTGACAGTAAGGAAAAGATATTCAGTCTCACTGTATTCATTCAACGTTCCTAAAGGTTTTAGCCAATTCAATAAAGCACGAAGGAAAAATAAAGGCACAAGAAAGAATTAAAACCATATTTGTTCACAGATAATACAATCATCTACACAGAAAAGTCAATGGGTTCCCCCAAAGAAAAAGCTATTAGAACTGATGTGTGTGCTCAGAAAGGTTCCGCCACATGAGATCAATACACTAAAAAATCAATTTTATCTCTATGTACTAGCAATGAACAATCATAAATTAAAATTAAAAAGTATGTCACCTAGAATGGCATTCAAAGTGTTATCTACCTAGGGATAAGGCTCACTAAAATACCTTTACATCTGACTTACTCAGTGGCAAGAGGATTGTGAGCACTGAGAGACATTAATGATGACCTAAATAAGTTGTATGATGCCCTGTGCCCAGGGCTCAGAGGATCAGTGTTGCTAGGATGTTAAATCTCCCAAATTGACTTATTGATTCAAAGTAATTCCTGTCAAATCTCAGCAGGCTTTTCTGGAGAAATTAACAAACATATTGCAGAAATGTATATGGAAATTCTAATCATGAACAATAATTAAAATAATGTTGAAAAAAGACCAAAATGGAGAACTAACATTAGCCAATTTCAAGAACTGTAATAAAGCTAAAGCAATCAAGACAGCATGAAACCGGCCCCAAGACAGACAACTGTATCTATAAACTACAGCAGGTAGCTAGAACAGACCCCCACACATAGGGACAACCAATTGTCAAGAAGGGTGGAGTGTCACCCTTTTTCTCTCTCAGTGCAGAAAATACCTTTCCAAAAACAATCTTAAGAAAGTGGACTTCCATGTGCAGAAAGGTTCACCATATCCAAGAAGCAGTTCAGAAACAGGAAATCATAGGCCTGTAATGCACAGCAAAAGACTTCTAAGATAAAACAGCAAAACAATCTCTGAGATGTTGAATTAGATAATACAGTTTTAGACATGACCCCAAAAGCCCAATCCAAAAGCCAAAACAAATGGTAAATTGTATTTTGCCAAAATTAAATCTATTCTTCAATAGACACTACAAGAATCAAACAAAACAAAACAAGATGCAGCTGGGAGACAATATTTGCAAAGTGTATATCAGATAGGAAACATGTGTCCAGAATATCAACAACCTACAACAGTGTTAATGAAATGCCATCACAAGAGGCCGCCACTGAAGTTCTGCAATCTTTTACCACTTGAATAATTTCCATGCCTCTACTTTATGATAACTTGATAATATATAAAAATCTTCTTGTCCCAACAAACCTATTATAAGTTGAAAACACCACATAGAAAACTACTTCCTACCTATCAAATATCAGGATGTAGCCACACAGTACACTGCAGATATCTATGGTTTATCCTTGGGACCATGTGACTTTCTAGGCTCTGTGTATAGTTCAATGTCCCTGAGCAGCATCAAAGAGAGTATTGCTGCCCCTATCCAGTGTTATTAACCCAGAAGAAGATCAAGATTTAAAAATATACTGCTCAAGAACTTGTAAGCCAAACTATAAACCAGGGACAATGTATATATAAAGAACTTTCAAAAATAATAAGAGAAACAAAGTCACTAATTATACATGGGAAGAATACTTGAAAACACGTCAACAAAGATAGGCACATGGTTCGGTAAATTTCCTTGAAATGATGCTCCACATGGGATTAGGAAAATGCTCAGTCAGTTCAGTGCTTGCCATGCAAGCACAAGTACCTAAAACCAGACCCCAGGCAGCCATATAAAAAGCCAGGCAAGTGATGTGAGCCTACAAACTCAGTATTGGGGAGACAGAAACAGTGATCCCTGAAGCTCACTGACAAGACACCCTAGCCAACCAGTAAGCTCCGAGTTCAATGACAGACCATGACTGGAAAAAAGTAAGGTAGATAGTGACTGAGGAAGACACCTGATATCAACCTCTAGACCACACACACACACACACACACACACACACACACACAGAGGGAGAGAGAGAGAGACAGAGACAGAGACAGACAGAGAGACAGAGAGACAGAGAGGCAGAGAGACAGAGAGACAGAGAGGCAGAGAGACAAAGAGATGAAGACAGAGAAGGACAGATTAACATAACTTGTCTTTGGACAAAGAAAAGTAATGAAATACTAGTTGAGAATCCCTTACTCAAATGGTTACACATCTTTGTCAGCTTAAGTACACGTGGAATTAACTAAAACCCAAATGGCTGGGCACACATGTGAGTGTTTTATTTTTTTTCTTCTTTCTTCATTTGAAGTGGGAAGTTCCACTTCTAATCTGGCTCTTTGAGGTGAGAAGATACACCTTTAATCTGGGCCACACCTTCTTCTGTCAGCCTATATAAAGGACATGGGAGGAGGAAGCTCTTTGTCTGCTTGCCCTCACATAGGATAGCAAGAGAATTCCTTCACTGGCATCAGAGCCTACTTCTTCAGAACTGTGGTTGTGTGCTGGAGGCCACCTGAGATGTCAGCTATAAGGACTGAATGACTACTAGATTTTTGGACTTTCTGCTGGTGGACAGTCATTGTTGGCCAGTAGGACCACAGCTTACAAGCCACTCTAATTTACACATGTGTGTTTCTGCACACACAAACACATAATTAAGAAAGATATAAATCTATTTAGAAATTAAAACCCCACCTACTATGACTGAGCCATTTTTCTAGGTATTTACCAAAGCGGTATAATGGCACAGAGAGAGTCATTCTCTTGGTTTGTGTGATGAGATCTCTTAGAGAAGTGACCCAAGTCTCAGCATGAAGTCCACTCCCGTTTCCCATGCTCCTTGTTATTTTCTGTCGGTCTGTGTTTTAACTACTGCTCATCACATGAGCCTAGGGGTGAAATTTTCTACTTGAGGCATCACATAGGTTCTCAAGGGGCTTCAGATTTTGAAGCATTTCAGATTTGGGGTTTTCAGATTCTATATGCTCTACTTATATTTCTACAGGTCTGTGAGAGTAACTGAAATTAGAAACACTGACTCATGCCAAGGAGTGAGGAAGACAGGGAACCAAGGACACTCTCTCGCCAACACACATAGGGTGTGATATGATATCACTACCTTGGAAAACTATTTTGGATTAAAGGTTTTTAAACTCTTGGACTGAATAGTGATTAATTAAGCATACATACCAGAGGACCTGGGTTTGGTTCCCAGAACCTATATCTGGAGGTTCACAACCACCCATGACTCCAACTCTGGCCTCCTTAGGCATCTGCACCCATGTGTATGTACATGCACAGATGCACACACACACACACACACACACATTCTCTCTCTCTCTCTCTTTCTCTCTCTCTCTCTCATAGTTAACACAGAAATAAATCTAATTAAAAATTAAGAATCTGTCTATTATGACCCACACATTCTTCTAGATATTCTCCAAAGAGGAACAAAGTGTACACCCATATAAAGACTTGTGAGTAAGGGCTCAAAGCAATTTCATTCATAAAAGCCCCCAAATGAAAACAACTCAAATGTCTATTAGCAGGCAAGTGAATGAACGAATTATGATACAACCGTGTACTAATAGTCAACAGCAATAAGGGATGAGCCATTGATAAAACAACACTGATGGATTTCAGAATAATTACGCTGACTCCACGCAGCCAGTCAGAAGATAAATGACACATAATAGCCCTATTTATATAAACTTTAGAAAAGGCAGACCACTTTGTAATGCTATAAAGTACCTCTATTAACCTGTGAGTGATGGAAGTAGGTGAAGCGGGCTACACCCCTTTGCAGGGAGCCTTTGGGAAGTACCTCCATGCTATCAGGATGGGTTCGTGTGAGTTTTCACACATCAAGATTCACCAAATTTTACATGTTGTAAGTGTGGATAATAAAACAAATACAAATTATAAAGTTAAAAGGATCATGGCATTATTTAAAGGAATGCTTTTTATTTTTATTTATGTTGGTGTGGGAAGCTTTATAAAAGATAATATTGTAATAGGGTAAAGGAATCATGCAAGAATTCAGAAAGCACAACAAAAGAGGGTGCCTCAGAACTAGAGAAGGAAGCAGGGACTGAAGAAAGAAGCATGAGAGAGCTCAAAGAAGCTACAGAAACAATACCCCGGACTATTCAGAGAAAGAGAGCAACGCTGTACCACACACACACAAACACACAGACACACAGACACACACACACATACACATATATGCATGCACACACGCACGCACAAACACACACACACAATGGTCAAAGCTACCCCATGACTGAAAGGGATCAAGAAGAGCCAGCAGGAAGTTAGGAGTCCCTGGATGCCTTCCTTTTCTAAAAGTCTTGAGACTTCAGGAAAAAAAAACCTTTGCAAAGTCTCTGAGTGATGTAGATCAGTGGTCTGCAAGTGGTTACCACCACCACCACCACCACCACCACCACCAACAACAACAACAACAACAACCACAGTTAAATGGAATGCCTGTGTCCGTGTCCTTTGATTAGGGGCTCTTGATAGCAGCTGTGTGCTGTATTAGTTACTTTCCTGGTTTCCAGGACAAACAATCTGCCAGAAGCACCTTTAGGGAGGAAGGATTAGTCCTGGTTCAAAGGTTTCAGAGGTTCTCAGGCCATCTTGGCGGGTCATTGGGAATGCCTGGGTCTGTGGCAGCAGGAGCTTGTGATTACATCAGTTGACTTGGGTCAGGATACAGACAACTTTGGCTGGGACAGAGGTTGGTATAGTTTTCAAATGCCCACATCTAGTAGCCACTTCCGCCAGTCAGACCCTACCCCTCAGAGGCACCACAGCCTCTAAATTATGAGACACGCTGGAGATCAAGTCTGTAAAACTTGACATTTTGAGCTTGACATTCCAAGTTCAAACCATAACATCTGCACACGCAGTTATGTTCGTACATTATACTGATTGAAACTGTAAATGTGTAAGATAAGAAGCAACAAAAGCTAAGGTGTTTTTATTTGCACATTTGATGTTACATCACAAATTGGGAGCAAGCACACCTCAGTATGGAGACCACGATCTAGATAAAGAGTCCCAGTCACATGTAGTGAACAGGGAACAATCAGACTTGTCTTGGAAGGTCGAAACAACATTGTTTAAAATCGAAATATTTGTGATAAACAACATTGGAAACAGTTGGCCCATCCAAAGGAGAATTGCTGGCCAAATTTATATCCATTTGGCAGACTGTCGAGCAACCACTTCAAACAATGTTTTCAGAGAATTCTCTGGCACGGACAGTGTTCATGAGGTGCAGTAAACAGGAAAGGCAATTGATAAGACCCCAGTAAAAAAAAAAAAAAGAATTATTAATGTGTCGTGGAAAGACTAAAAAGAAATGGAGGTGCGACAAAATAGTTGAGCATTTTATGTTTCTACTCTGTCCTTCAGCTTCCAAATGCTTCCCAGTGGAAGTTTCCTAGCATATAATTATAAAATACAACAACTCTGTGAAGAAAACATTATAAATAATTTCATCATGCTGGATGTGGTGGTATGTATTTATTATCCCAGCACTGGGAGGCTAAAGCTATAAGGTCTAGCCTGAGCAAGGTAGAAGTCCTTGTTTCAAAAATATCAAAGTTAGCTAAATAATCAACTAGGTCCATAAGGCAGCATGTTAGTTTCTTTTTTCATTTTTGTGATAAAAATACTTGATGAAAGATATTTAACTGGCTCACGGTCCAAGGGTACAGTCCATCATGACAAGGAAGGTACAGCAGCAGAGGAATGAAGTAGATGGTCACATTGTGTCTACAGTCGGGAAGCAGAAAGATGGATCACAGTATTCATTTGGCTTTCTCCTGCTTATTAAGCCTGGGACCCTAACCCGTAGAATGGTACCACCTATATTTAGAAGGGATCTTTCCACCTCAGTGAACTCCTAGAAACTCTCTCACTATGTATCACATAAAGGGTCCAGATTCTCAGCAATGATCAGAGCAGGGACCCCCACCAGCACAGGATATCTGCTCACTCACCTCCAGTCTTCTGTGCTAATCCTCTGGTTATCTGCAGACAAGGAGACATAAGGGGTTTCAGACACAGGATTTCTCCATGTAGTGTCTCAGCTAGACACCTCGTGTTCTTAAACTATGTGAGCATATCCTGTAAGCAGAAGTCTTTGTTTCCTTATAGAAAATAATCTTGATTTTTCTATGAAGTATGATGGTTGAGGGATGTCCTGGATGCTACATTGTAAAAAGAGACAAGAGGTAAAGGTTCTGAGACGGGCAGATAACCGGGTATGTCTGACAGGCTGAGAGGTGAGGGATCACAAAACTTTGTGGGTCCACAGCCATAGACTTACCAAATCCCCAAGTCCGTGACTAGGGATATCTTGCAAAATGTGATCCAGGTTTAGTTCCAGACATAAAAGGAAGCAATTTCTCTCTCAGTGAGTAATAAATGGATTGGAACTCGTTGGAATTCATCACCCCCAAGAGGTGATGCTGGCAGGAAATACAAACGCCTTCCAAAAAGGTTCAGGAAAATTTATGAATGACAGAATTGTGAATGACCTCTCCTGTACCTTTCTCCCTACTCCATTTGCAAAAGCAGACATGGTCTTTAGGGGCTGAACAGGAGTTGACCTCATAGATGCTGGCTACTCAGATTTCCCCTGCTGGCCAGGCAAGGTCAAGGCCCCCATTTTATGTTACCATGGCATCCAGTGTTTAAATCTTCAGAGCCCCGCCCACATGGTTATAAATCCTCATTGATGTGCCTGAAGCCCAGCTAAGAAGCCATATCAACAGAGCAGAATCAATGCTAAGTAGGTGTGTAATCAAGGTGGATTGAAAGAAAGAACATCTGCCCTAGTTTACAAGATCTACCCAGGAAGGCGTGCTGGCAATTCTATTTGATCAAGGTCAGGTCTTGATGTTTGGATGCTGCAGGAATGTAGATTATTTATGCATTTTCCAGTGTACACTCCCAAAACCATAGCAAAGGAGAAAACACAGTGGAATAGTCGTATCACCACTGCTTATAGTGTGCTCTTAAAGAATACCTTATCTCCCGTTATGCAAGAGCATCTCCAATGAGAAAAAGCCCCAAGACCTGTAGCTTCCCCAACTAATATCTACAAAACCCCCTCATCCCCTTAGTTACTAACCAGAAAGTTCTGTTGTCCACCATAGTGCGTTTCTGGGCTTTCACCTGAAACCAATTCATTCACAATTTTCTGATAATCTCCACTGCCCTTTGTTATGGTAGCAGCCTATCTCTAGTGTCCTGCCTCTTAACATTCATCTTCAGGTTATAGGTGTAGGGATTCACTTTATTTTTCCAGTAATTGTCAGCATCCATGCTAATTCTGTAGATATTGCCTCCATAAATGTAATATTATGCTAATTTTAATGCAAATAAAGTGATCAGTTCAGAGAAGTGGTTTGTTCTAATGGGATTTTTGTCTACACTGAAAATTTTATAAGACAGTCTATGTTTTGGTAGGATATGGTACACCAGGGTACTGTTTCCTTATTCTTGATTTATGACTTGGCAGGAAGATTATAGTATCACAGGTTTGAATCAGTTTTATGGGTAAAATGTGGTCACAGATGGTGACATTTGGCTCACTGTTAACTGCACACAGTCAAGAAGTGGTAACCCACTTAAGGTTTCCAGAAACAAGAGGAAGAGCCACAGCATCAGAGTGCTGTTTCTAAGTTTGTGATTGTGCCAGTGACTAGGCAGGATGGCTTATCTGTCAAAGAGCCTCCTTGTCAGGGCTTGTTTGAAATACTCTATCACAGAGTACCATGAATATGCTTAAGCATGCCAGATATTTACACTGATTGGAGTCTCAAACATAATCATTAGAATTACATAAAACATGTTTGATCAACAAAGCAGCTGGGGCCTGCAAAAAGTCCCAGGAGCCCAGGGTCAAATCTCACTCAGACCCAGCAGTGGGAAGCCCAGACAGGAGGAGCCTTAGATGTATGGACTTGGCAGCAAGAGAGGATGGCATAGAAAACTCAAGATGGCGTTGGACTTGCATAGTTAGCCTAAAGACTGGCAACTGATGCTCTGGGCACTTAGTTGGAAGGAGAAGCCAAGATACAATATCTCCTCAAGCCCTCTCCCTAAAAGTGGTGTTCTGCAGAAATTTTCAAATAATAAGTAGACATAATGCTTATGAAAGCTCTCTCTCACGGGATGTCAGATGTGGAAAGTGGGCATGCAGTAAGGGGTCCTACGTCCCAGATTAGACTCTCAGGATGGCTGCATATACAGGTTGGGAGTGATGGCTTCCCCAGCTATTCACATATTACTCCCAGCCAAGCCACCTCTGCCCATCAGAACTGGCTTGTCCTTTTGGAAGTAGAGATAGAAAGAAGAGGAAAAGACTTTAGTAAGATGGGGTTCTGAATTCCCAAAGGCCTCTGTTCCCTAGCTGAGCTATAAGAGGATATGCAAAGCTCTCCACCAAGGAATACTCAAGCGATGTACATGGCAAATCTGCCCGGAGAGTTCAGGCCACAAAGGCCAATAGCTGAGGTCTGTGGGTCTGACTTGTGACCTATCTGAAATCTGGAGAATAACAGATCCAAAATGTGGCTGAATGCCTGCTAGTTTAGGAGTGTGGGCTGCTGAGAGATGGTGGAAAGACTAGCCAGGTTGGCTAAGGCTAGAAAACATGGATCCAGGCCAGAGTCTTCCCTCCACACCTCACGCAGAGGAGTACTGATCCATCATACACAGAGGAAAACTGTTTATCAATTACCTATTTAAAGTATACTTTATTCAAACCATAATTTTCTTTGTATTTAATTCGGGAAGTGTTTCCAGTTACCAATAGAGATAAGTCATTAGATTTTTCAGGGTTCGGGATTTTTTGTCCCTATTTGCAAAAACCAGCAAGACTTTGATGGGATAAAAGATCACAGCAGAGCTGAGACAGATCTGGGACATTTTTTTCAGGCAATCACAGGGAGATCATCCTTTTAGAAAGGGAATGGAAGGAAGCACGGAAGGAGAAAACTCATTGAGTCCAACTTATGTCACATGGGATAGTTATGCTGTTTGTACTTCACAGCATAAGTTCTTTCCTTTACTGATATTTCTGTGGTAGGGAGGGAAAGAAGAGAGAGAGGGGGAGGGAGGGAGGGAGGGAGGGAGGGAGGGA
>NW_021620938.1:0-3654 GCF_004785775.1 Grammomys surdaster | reverse complement strand
ATGCTTGCTCATGTTTGGAGCAATGGGAAGAGACAGGCAGGAAGAGATGATCTTAGCAATTCACAAAGAGACATAGTGAGGAGCAAGGTTAAGTTGCCTCTGGCTTTTAGTACAGTGGCAGAGGCAACAGTGAAAATTGCATCTGGGATCACAAATAGTGTGGTAGATCTATGGAAAGCCAACCTTGCATATTTTCAGGCATGGCATGTGATTGAACAGCAGAATACTAAGGGGCTTAGACAAAAAGATGTGTTTGTAAAGCCCAATCAGTTCTGTTTTTGAGAGAGCACAATATTCAGTTGAGAAACATGCTATGACAATCCCCCTTTATCAACAGCCAGTGAAGGTACATTGGCAAGATTAAAGTACATATAAATAACTAACACACCTTACAGAGAAAAATAAAATTACCCTACCCATCATGGTTGTCAGATGATTTTTGCCCCTTGTTTGTTTCCTCCAAATTATGCCTGGCATACAGTTTCTAAAATATTATGTGGCTGACCTGTATGTTAATGCCACAATGTTGCTGTAACTACAATTAAAATACACAGCTCCCCTAGACTTGGTCTCTCTGTTTGGATGTGATGCTAGGTGTACTGGTGAGAGTCTTTATTATGACTTTTGTGTGTTTGTATTTTAATAGGCTCTTGTTGGTCTTTGGGGTCTCTGTAACTTGGACATATCTTTTTTTATTCGTATGATCTTTTGCTTTTAATTTGTGATTAGGTCCTCAGAGTACTCTACAGAGTCACAAGTTTGTGTGTGTGTGTGTGTGTGTGTGTGTGTGTGTGTGCTTGTGCACACGTACTCATGTGTGTACACATGGGTATGTGTGATTTTATTAGATATTTTACTTACATTTCAGATGTAATCCCCTTTCCCCATTTCCCCACCCACCCAGGAACCCCCTCTCCCACCCCCACTCCTCCTGCTGTTATGAGGATATGCCCCGAGCCACCCTCCCACTCCCACCTCCCCACCCACGATTTTCCCCACACTGAGGTGTCCAACCTTCACTAGACTAAGGACTTCCTCACCCAACTATGACTGACAATGTCATCCTCCCCTATGCATAAAACTGGGGCCATTGGTTCCTTCCTTTGTGCTCCCAGGCTAGTGGTTTAGACTCTGGGGCCTCTGGTTGGTTGGTATTGTTGGTCTCCTCATAGGGCCGCAAATCCTTTCAGCTCCTGCAGTCTTCTCTCTCACTCCTCCATTGGGAACCACTTGATCAGTTCAGTGCTTAGCTGTGAGCATCCACATATCTGTATTTCAGACTCGGGCAGACCTCTAAGGAGACAGCTATATCAGGTTCCTGTCAGCATGCACTTCCTGGCATCCACACCAGCATCTACCTTTCCTATCTGCCCAAGGGAGACCCATGTAGAACAGTCTATATGGCCCCTCCTTCAGTTTCTGTCCCACTCTTTGTCTCCACATGTGCCTCCATGAGTATTTTGCTACTCCTTCTAAGAAGGGCCAAAGCACCCACACTTTGGTTTTCGTTTTTATGAGCTTCATGAAGTTGGGCAGGTTTTCACTGGCCAATCCAACAATCTCTCCTATAGCCATACCCCTGCATTTCTTTTAGATGGGACTAATTTTGTTCTGTGTGTCAACTATGTTGTCATTGAATTTGATTTTTCAGCTTTGATCACATGATCCCATACATTCACCATTAGTCTCTGTCCCAAAATCACATAAGACACTGTATAAATATTTGCTCTTCAATGTTAATATATTTTGCAAGCCTGTTGGTTTTATATTTTAAACGTTATTGCTTTTATTTTTCCAAGACAAAATTTCTCTATGAAGCCCTTCATGTCTTGATAGTAGATATAGAAACCACACAAGCCACCTGACATATTATTGTAAAATAAGTACAGGCTTCTGTGCTGCTCTTTATCCACATCTTAAATTTTGAAATTTGTCCCAATATAAAGATAATATTCTATTTCTAAATATGGCCTATGCTCATCATATCAATTCTGCTGGAGGCTTAAGAATCACTGGATTCCAATTGTATGATGTTCTGCTTTGCTTGTGTGTTTCTTCTGAAAATTTTGGACAAATAGGAATATTTTACCTCTGTGCCTGAATATGATTATCATATGTGCCTCATTTTGAGTTTTGCCGGAATGTGGCCTCAGAACTCTTGATCTTCATGTTATGGGTAGTTGTTGGTCCCCATGTAGATGTTTGAAATTGACATCCATTTTGTGTAAGACCAGCCAGAACTTTCCACTTCTGAGTTATCTCATTCTCCTGCCCTATGTTGCTTATTTATGATCAATATTTAGATTACTAATATTTTTATCAGTCCATTTGTATCTGTTTAAACATGCATTCTGTTTTAGTAAAATTTTATTAATGTAGCATTTTAAACTGGTACACTTTACATTTCTATAAGATGAATGCAGAACTGCTTTGAATGTTTAATTCTTTGTAGGAACTTCAGTAAAAAACTACGAGTTCTCTCTATCATTTCTGTTTCCTTGGTCGATTTTTACATAGGCATGAGTGACTTAATATGTAACTTTTGCTGTCCTGGAACTTGTTGCATTGACCATGATGGCATCAAGCTCAAGGACATACAGCTGCCTGTGCCTCTGAGATTAAAGACATGAGCAAAACCACCGAGGTTGTCCAGCATTTATGTAGTTACTAATTGTTTATACAATTTGTTTAATGTGTGCTCAGTGCTGTTGGTCAGTTTCCCTCTCCATCTCCCTCTGAATTGTCATTTCTCTTGTAAAGCTATATCCTATTCAGTGGGTTCAGAAGTAACACATGCAATACTCATAACACAATTTCCTTTTAAAATGACAGTGCGGTTAGATTATAACTTCTGTGTCAAAGAAATAAATGATGGTAGCACTAGAAATATATAATTATATTGACTAGGAAGTATACCTTCATTTAGTGATGTCAGTATCATGCTTTGTATTGTACACATATTTTAGGATGCAATGAATTTTGTTGATGTGCATATCAACTTCACTAAAGAAGAATGGAATTTGCTGGATCCTTCCCAGAAGAATCTCTACAACGATGTGATGCTGGAAACCTACTGGAACCTCACTGATACAGGTAAAACTGTGAATTTTCTTTTGTTTTTCAAAATAAGGGGACAAATATTTCTTGACTATTGATGACACTCTGTTATTTGAATTGGGAACATGGAAGATAGAGTAAAATAAATCAGATTCAGTGCTGTGAAAAACCACAGTAAGTTGACTTTTGCCTAACTTCCAATACTGTAACATTCATTTTCTCATACTGTGTTTTAGGATACAATTGGGAAGACCACCATATTGAAACAGAATTTCAAAATTCTAGAAGGTACAAAAGGTAATGTTAATGTGCAAACTGAAACATATGTGCCTCTGAGGCAATTTTAATATGTCCTGGAAAGTGTAAAGTAAGGAAGTGTGTCAAATATCAGTCCTTTAAGTATAGTTATGATTAAAATATTCTCACAAAGCCATGGGCCTTAATGTCAGTTTTCTGATTTGTGTTTGCAAGGCATTCCACTAAGGATGGAGACCTAGAAACAATTCCTTAATAGATGACTTTATTTGATTGGTAACTCCATTAGAGCTATGCTGTGGAACTACCAATCTGATCAGTCTCATAATATTTAGATGTTGC
>NW_021620937.1:750-1649 GCF_004785775.1 Grammomys surdaster | reverse complement strand
TCCTTTTATGTACACACACTGTCTTCTCTGAGACAGACTGTTCCAGGATGGAGGTTGGGAAGCTTATATTTTCACATATTGAATTAGATTTTTGGATCATAAGTAGCATTAGCTACAAATACAGGTCAAAATCAAAGAGTTCAAGAGGTTGTGCCTTCACTGAGAGAGCAGCTCCAGACTTTCAGTTCTGACTCTCCTCAGCAGCCCCAAACAGGAAAGGACTTTGGTGCACAGCATTGGGAGTTTGGCTCAAGCCTGTGTTGTTTCTGTTAGGAGAGCCTCATGACTGCTTTACTGAAGGTCAGAATCATAGCTGGAAACATCTAAAGAGAGGACAGTGACAGAAGGTCAGAGCACAGAAGATTTAGGTAGCTCCTCCTACCTGTATTACTCGGTGTCTTATTTTCATAGGTAAGAAAAATCCTGGAGAGTAAGAGGGTGTGCTCAAGAAGACTGAGTGTCTTCATGAGAGAGATAGCAGACTAGGGTGGTAAGGGACAACCAAGGTCCAGGATTCCCTCTGGTGACAGTTTTTATCTGCACTCCTTACCTGCTTCGAAACTCAACATGTATATGTGGAGAATGGTAGAGCCCCATGTGGAAACATGGCCTCTTGTTTCTGGGATTCCTCCATTGTCCCTCTGTCAGGATGGCCTCCTCATCTTCTGACTTTCCCATCACCAGCACAAGAGGATTCTACAGTTCAGTCCTGTGGCATGTTTGGCATGTTGGGACACCCAACACTCCCAGGGCCTGTGATCTGAGTGGAGAATACCATTTCACCAAGAGATGAGTTACAAGCAATTTCCTTTAGTGTGTCCATACAACTCACACTCTCACAGGCACTCCTCTGGTCCAGTCACTCATGATGGCTGCCTGTCACTTGGCTGCTCTCAAGG
>NW_021620937.1:0-740 GCF_004785775.1 Grammomys surdaster | reverse complement strand
ACTGCAGCTTTAAGTGAAGGGGACCACGTGCATCCACACTGTGCATGTCCTGGTCTACTCATACAGGCATTAGATTTCTCAGGAGCCTCCCTTAGCCTCGGGCTCCACATCCTGACAGTGTGTCTTCTGTATCTACTCTGGCCCTGCTCATGTATGTTATGGACCCAATGAAGGCACATTTCATTCTCTTAGCACCCAGACTCCATCCAAGGTACTGCACATTCTCCCACACTGAACTCCCCCAGAGCTTGATTCTGGACAGCATTCATGGTGAAGCCTCAGAAATCTCTGTCCACTCTATGCTTTTGAGCACTGGAAGCTCAGAGAGACAGGATCAGTGTTGCAAATATCTGTGGTCTTCTCTTGCCTCACAGTTGGAGAGTACTGGAACAGTGGATTAGCAGAGTTGGTGGCAGGTTAAGAAATCTGGAGGGACATAAATGCTCAAGCTTCCTGAGAAGACAAAGGCAACAGGGAGGAGGAGGCCTCCTTAGCTTTCCTGTCTGCAGGCATTCTGGAACAGTGACAGCTGCCCTGGAGTGACCTGCACTGATGAAGGTTCATTTGCATAGAGGAGGAGGTGAGCCTCAGGGCTCTTCATGCTGATATAGGGACCAGAAGAGCTCTCACCTTATTCATCATTACTTTTGGCCTCTGGTGGTTTGGGACTGTATTCTGTTCTCAGGAAGGATTCTAGTACTTGTAGACAGCAGGTTTCACAGTGATTCAGGCCTTAGAGG
>NW_021620936.1:11070-11690 GCF_004785775.1 Grammomys surdaster | reverse complement strand
ATTGAGAATTGCTCCCCTCCCCATATAGAGCCTGAAATCAGAAATGAAAAAGCAAAACTTGAAGGAAGGTAACTTAAAGTCTAGAAAGCTCAGGGTAGACACTTGGAACCTGAAACATTGTATGTCTCAGCTACACAGTGGTCTCTCACAAGTCAGTGGAAGCAGAGACAGAGATGGAAGCTGAATACCAGACATCTAGGCAACCAGAAGATATGGGAGGGGCATTAGTTCAAGTGAGCCAGGGCTTTGTGTCCCTGTCATCCTCAGAGGAGACTGGCCAGTTCTCACTAGTCTTTCCTTTATTGGCCAATGTATTGTACTAATGTATGTATATACATATGTAACCTGTTGAGTGCAGTTAGTGCTTCTACTACTCAACAACATGCAAACCCTTCTCAAGTTGTAAATTTCATGTGTGTACATTGTGTGGCAGATACACAATCAGAAAACAGGGTTTAAATATCTTGTGTGCAAAATTGTCATGCTAAATGAATCTATTTTGTTTAATTGTGTTGACCTATGGCAATTATGACCAGCTTGTGTGTTGCAGTATACTGCTGTATTGGAGTGTGTTGTTGTGTATGCACTGTTTGTGTGAGCCCCTCAGTGCCTGGCACAGG
>NW_021620936.1:10676-11060 GCF_004785775.1 Grammomys surdaster | reverse complement strand
GTGTAACCAGTAGGATGTACACAAAGATGAAGACCTGTGGCCTAGGCCAGTGCTGTTGAGGTTCACCCGGGTCATCCCAGGGCCTTGCTGACTTGCAGGTGGGAAGGCCCTGAGAGCAGCCCTCCCTGACTATCCCCGCCCAGTGCAAATGTTTGGGGACCATAGACCATGATGAACAGTAAGGGCTTAGGTAGCCTTCCAGCCCCCCTCAGGATTGGTATGTTGGTAAGTGAACCTCAGTGCCTAAGCTTCAACCTGTTTCCCTGCTTGGTGAATTCTGCCTGTGTCTCCATTTTCCAGCCCTCTGCTTGGTGCTGACTGATGGGTTACATTAAACCAAGCAGAGTTGATTACAGAGAGGAAAGCTTGGGGACATTTCACTTT
>NW_021620936.1:400-10666 GCF_004785775.1 Grammomys surdaster | reverse complement strand
GATCTGCCCTCAGGACTTCATGTTTGCACAGCTAACACTGTACCCACTGAGCCATCTCCCCGGCCCCCAGATGCTCCTAATTATTTAAGCAATTGACATAGTCTTAGGGTGCAGCATAGTCATTGGTCACATGCTTTATATCCAGCACAGGGCAGACGCAGGGAAGTTAGCTAGCTGAAACCCAAGTTACACCGTATGCCTAAAGAACACACCCATTTTGGAATACTGACATGTCTTTAAGCAATACCCAGACTCCAGTTCTCCCAAGCATTTTAGAACAAGTGAGCCAAAAGAAAAGGCATTTAAACAACATAAGCACAGTAGCGATTACCTCTCATGAAACTGACACATGCTCTCTGGTGTTTGATCATTACCCTTTCTGATTTAACTAAAGACTGAAAGAAATCTACCCCTGTTTGGTTCTGTTGAAACAATGTCTCCCTATTGCCCAAGGTTACCTGGAGCTTACTATGTAGCCCAGGCTGGTCTTGAACCTCTTTCCTGCCTCAGCCTCCCAAGGTGTCTGGCTCCCTGCCATAGATTATCTTAGCATTTTTCATTTGCCATTACTTTGATGAGGTGACATTTGTTTCTCTATATAATATAGTCATCAGAATAATCATCATAATTGGGGCCTGGAGAGATAGCTCAGCAGTTAAGAGCACTTGTTCTTCTGGAAGAAGACAGGTTCGATTCCCAGCACTCATGTGGCATCTCATAACCATCTGGAACCTCAGCTGCAGATGATCCAGACCCTCTTCTGACTCACAGGCACCAAGGCTGCATGTGCTGCACAGGTCAAACATTCACATAAAGATAAAAAAAGGGTAAATCTTGTTAAAATAATATTTTGTGTTTGCCTACATGTTTGTACACACAGCATGTGCTTGCTTGGTGCCCATGGAGACCAGAAGAGGCTAAGCACTGGAACTGGAGTTACCATTGTGAGCCACCATGTGGGTGCTGGGAACCAAACCTGGTCTAATGCAAAGGAAGCCAGGGTTTGAAATCCCCGATCCATTTCTCAGTTCCTAATACCTTGATCTAACATCTGCCTCCATGGCTCACCATTTTCTTCCTGAACCAATGATGTCCTCTGTTAGAGAAATGCGAAATGGTGCTTTTTCTACTCTATCCTTTTTTATCCAAGGAGTCCTCTGTGGAAATGTCCACCAAATCACTACTCAGTCTGCTGGAAGCTCAGTTCATCCAGGAAACACAGGATACATGCATTTGTCTTCTTTGCAGTTACCAATATTTAAGACAAGGAGCCATTACACGTCTACAGTGAGGACAGTAGTTGTCTCTGCTATGGGAAATCCTAACATCAGGCCTGCCTTGACAGCAGGATGCCCTGTCAGAGTGACAAGACTCAAGATGACCGCCCAGTGCCCCATAACACCATCACACCTGTTCTGTGGACAGGCAGGGCCTTGGCCCATCAACGTGGTCTGTCCCCTTCCATTCTACACAGGAAACTAAGGCTTAGAAAAACAGTGTCTGCCACTGTGCCCCCAGCTTAAAAGTGACCAAGCAGGATATAAAGATATTTTTTTGTCATGTTATAAATACCACTTGGTCTAGAGAGATGACTTAGTGGTTAAGAGTGTGGACTGCTGTGGTGCAGGATTCAGGTTTGGTTTGGAGCACTCGAATCTGGTGGCTCACTGCTCCCCGTAACTGCAGCTCCATCATGCAGATGGATCTGGATTCTGTGGACACCTCCTTTTACATGCTGTGGTGGTTTGTATATGCTGGACCTAGGGAGTGGCACCTATTAGAAGGTATGGCCCTGTTAGAGTAGGTGTGGCCTCATTGGGGTAGGTGTCAATGTAGGCATGGGCTTTAAGGCCCTCCCCCTAGCTGCCTGGAAGTGAGTATTCTGCTAGCAGCCTTCAGATGAAGATTTAGAACTCTCAGCTCCTCCTCCACCATGCCTGCCTGGATGCTGCCATGTCCCCACCATGATGATAATGGACTGAACCTCTGAACCTGTAAGCCAGCTACAATTAAATTTTGTCCTTTATAACACTTGTCTTGGTCAGGGTATCTGTTCACAGCAATAAAACCCTGTAGGAAGCAAGTGTGGCGGCTAGTTCAAATGGGACCTGTGACAGCTGCCAAGTTTTATCACTAGCACTTGACTAACTTGAACACCCACAGAGAGCCATGTCCGCAGTAGATACTGCGCAGACTCGCTGCCATGCACTATCAGGCCATCTGACATGTAATGTCAAAATCCAATTGAGAGTGCCTACGTGGCCAGCTCTGAGTGGTGCAAGCACAAAATATTTAACAGCGGTGGAGGAGAGGCTCGAGGGCTTTTGTTTAATGGAAGGGTTCCTGAATAAACGGCTTTGAAAAGAGCTCTGTGTGTCGCCGTTTCTTTCCATGGGGCGGAGTGGACAGCGACAAGTGGTGGCTCGTACGGGGAAGCTCAGAAATCGTTGCAGTCAGGGGCAGCTAGCTGGTAAGTTCCCAGGTAAGTGGGACAAAAGGTAGAATTTCTCAATTAAGAGACTATAAGGTTCCTGAGGAAGGACGATGGGGAATTCATCATCATTAAGCTCAGTGATTGCTGTGCTTAAGAGCCTGTTAACTTTGGCTAGCTGGGATAAGCTAGGAAAGGATTCACACTTGTTAAACTCAGAGAAAGGGGAAAGTTCAGAGGAGGAAGTTTCTGAGGAGGAATTGGAGGAGTTGGCCGACGAGTTGGAGTCTACCACCTTGAAAGTGGAGCCTTCAGCTCCAGGACCCCCTCGACCACCACCTTATGCCCTTGGCCGTAGCTTGTGCCCAGAAGTATGGAAGGAGCTAAGAGCACAATGCAGCTATCCAGTCTTCCAGTATGCTCAAGGGAGACATTATCATGAACCCCTAGACTTTAAAGTCATACAGAGGCTTGCTGAGGGGGTTCGTGCCTATGGTACTAGTGCTGCCTTTGTGGTGGCTCAGCTGGAGTTTCCATAGGTATTGCATGACCCCCCAGTGATTGGCAGAATTTAACTAGAGCATGCCTATCTCCTGGGACAGTATTTAGATTGGAAGGCCTATTTTATTGAATTTTCAGCAGAGCAGACAGCCATAAATGCTGCTAATGGCCACCCAGCATGGAGTCAGGATATGTTGCTGGGGCAAGGCAGGTTTGCCAATCAACAGACTGGTTATCCTCTGCAAGTTCATGAGCAAATTAACATGATAGGAATTAGAGCTTGGAAATCTCTACCAAATAGAGGAGAAGTGCAAGGAAACCTCACTAAGATTATTCAAGGGTCAGTGGAACCATTTGCTGACTTTGTGGCTAGAATGGTAGAACCTGGGGGAAGAATTTTTTGGGACTCTGATACAGCCATGCCTTTACTGAAACAGTTGATTTTTGAGCAATGTACCAAGGAGTGTAGGCAGGCCATCAACCCATATAAGAACAAGGGGTTGAAGGTATGGTTGAAAATCTATAGGGAGTTAGGGGGACCTCTCTCTAATGCTGGTTTGGTTGCTGGAGTTATGCAAATGACTCAAGAGAGAAGTAGCTTAAGGAATGGAAACTGTTTTAAGTGTGGTCAGCCTGGGCATTTGAAGCGACAATGTCCCCATTTACAAACCTCTGGAGGCCGAAGAGTGAGAGCACCTGGGCTTTGCCCTAAATGTAGTAAAGGAAACCATTGGGCAAATGAGTGTAGATAAGTGAAAGATATCAATGGACACCCTTTAGATGCAGGATATAGGAGAGCCAGGCCAAAAAACGTGACTCGGGGCCACCCCCCGACCTCAGGGCCCTCAAATATATGGGGCAGTAACCGAGAATTGGCCAAGCCTGGGGCCTCCAATGCAATGGAGTTGACCCGAAGGATGACAAGAGGGAGTGCAGGACTTGACCTCTGCTCCACCACCAGACTCATATTAACACCTCAAATGGGTCCTCAATTGGTGGAGACAGACTTTCATGGCCCATTGCCATCTAAGACAGTGGGACTGGTGTTGGAGAGAAGTTCGGTTACTATGCAAGGTTTGATGATCCACCCTTGAGTGATTGATCCAGATTATACTGGAGTGGTGAAAGTAATGGTATCCTCCCCTAGAGGGATATCAGCCATCTCTCCAGGAGATAGGCTAGCTCAGCTGTTGCTTTTGTCCAGCTGCCATGATCAGTTTCCTGCTACCGATGTTGAGCGGGGTGCCAAAGGCTTTGGTTCTACAGGAACCTCCACCATTTTCTGTTCTTTGAATCTTGATTCACGACCATTGTTAAATTTAATTATTGAAGGCAAATCCATTGCTGGCCTTCTAGACACTGGTGCTGATCGTAGCATAATCAGTACCAAGGACTGGTCCTCCGGATGGCCCAAACAGATGTCTACACAATTACTGAGAAGATTGGGATATGCCCAAGAGCCGGAAATGAGTTCTCGATTCTTGCACTGGAAGGATGTAGAAGGGCATTCTGGGACTTTCCAGCCCTATGTTCTGGAAGTTCCCATTTCCTTGTGGGGAAGAGATCTTATGCAAGAAATGGGTTTTATGCTAACTAATGAGGGTAAATATAGGCTGAAATCACAAAGTATCATGTCTGGTATGGGCTATATTCCAGGAAAAGGGGTGGGAAGAGAGCTACAGGGACAAGCAATTCCTATTTCTGTTCAGCAGAAACAAGATAGAGTTGGAGTGGGTTTTTCTTAGGGGACACTGAGAAGAGTTTTCCCATATTGTGGAAATCTGAGGAGCCCGTGTGGGTTCCTCAGTGGCCACTTCCCTCAGAAAAGTTACAAGCCGTCCATACTCTGGTGTAAGAACAGCTATTGTTGGGACATTTAGAATCAGCCACATTCCCCTGGAATACTCCAATCTTTGTAATTAAGAAAAAGTCAGGAAAATGGGGACTCTTGCACGATTTAAGAGAGATTAATAAACAAATGATTGTCATGGGGCCGGTACAAAGAGGATTACCCTTACCTTTGGCATTACCTAAAAGGTGGCCTATAATGGTCTTAGATATTAAAGATTGTTTCTTTTCAATCCCATTATATTATAAAGATATAGCTAGATTTCCATTTACAGTTCCCTCCTTAAATCATACAGAACCAGATAAAAGATTTGAGTGGATTTTGTTGCCTCAGGGGATGGCAAATAGTCCCACTATATGCCAGCTGTATGTTGATACTGCATTGCAAGAAATTAGAGAAAGATTTCCAAAGATAAAATGTTATCACTATATGGATGATATTCTTATTGCAGTCCCTATGGAACAGTTACTTGATGAGGCTTATGGTTCTGTTATTTTAGCATTAAAAGGAAAGCGTTTGATTGTGGCTCTCAAAAAGGTACAAAAGGATTTAGTGGTAAATTATTTAGGAACAAGGATCTCATCAGAACAAGTGACACCTCAAAAGGTTCAGATTTGTATGGATAACTTACATACCTTGAATGATTTTCAGAAATTGTTAGGGGATATCCAATGGATTAGATCTTATCTTTCTCTATCCAATAAACAGTTACAATCCTTGTATGATATTTTGCCTGGCAATCCAGATCTGAATTCCCCAAGAAAACTTACTGATGAGGCAAAAAGGGCATTACAATTGGTGGAAGAAAGTATACAGAGTGTGGCCCTGAAACGTAGAGATGAAGCCCAAGCCATCCTACTATGCATCTTGCCTACTGAGTGTCAGCCTACAGGAGTATTATGGCAAGAAGCCCCTTTACTTTGGGTACATCCTAAGATTTCCCCGGCTAAAACACTGATGCATTTCCCAACTTCCGTAGCTCAATTAGCTATGCTGGGAATACAACAATGTGTTGAACATTTTGGCATTCCTCCAGCAAGTCTGATTGTGCCGTATACCTCTGTTCAGATTGAAGTATTAACAGCCACAGTAGATGATTGGGCTTTTCTAAGATGCACCTTTAATGGCTCCATGGATAATCATTTTCCAAAAGATCTCATTTTGCAATTGATTAGTGCCCATTCTGTAGTTTTTCCTCGTGTCACTCGTACAAGTCCGCTCATGGAGTGTCCTACCATTTTTACTGATGGCTCCAAGACTGGATGTGGGGCTTATTTAGTTGCTGGCTCTCAGCCAGTGACTATACAATTTCCTCCAGCTTCTCCACAAGTTATTGAATTACAAATTGTGATTAAAGTTTTTGATCAGTTTAAGTGTTCTTTTAATTTAATATCGGACCGTCAATATGTGGTCAATATTTTAAAACATTTGGAGATAGTTGGAAAAATTAGTCTTAAATCCACCATTGGAGAGTTATTGGTTAAATTACAAGTACTTATTTGGAATAGAGAATTTCCCTTTTTTGTTCAGCATATTCGTGCCCAATCTGGATTACCAGGGCCATTGGCTGAGGGAAATGATGTGGTGGACAAAGTCTCTAAAGCTTGTCTAGTTTTTCTGGTTTCCTCTCCCATTGATTTGGCTCAAAGTTTTCATAAACAGTTTCATGTAAATTCAAAGGCTTTGTCCTCTCATTTTGGTATTTCTCGTGCAGATGCTAGAAATATTGTGAAATCCTGTCAATCTTGTGCCCCCTTGATACCACAGGCCAGTGTGGGGGTTAATCCCCGGGGTTTGTGTCCTTTACATTTGTACCAGATGGATGTTACACATTTTTTTGAGTTTGGGAAGTTAAAATATATTCATGTTTCCATAGATACTACTTCAGGGGTGATATTTGCATCCTTACATTCAGGCGAGATAGCCTACCATGTCATTGCACATTGTTTTGAGGCTTGGGGAGCCTGGGGTATGCCAAAAGAATTGAAAACTGATAATGGGCCAGCATATACCTCTGCTTCCTTTATAAATTTTTGCAAAATGATGGGTGTCCTCCTTGGTCATGGTCTACCCTATCATCCTCAAGGACAGGTTATTATTGAGCATGCTCATCGCACTCTGAAAGAAACAAAAAGGGGGAATTGCCTCTGGCCGACTGCCCAGAGAGAGATTAGCCATAGCTCCTTTTACCTTAATTTTTTTAACTGAAGATAAGCAGGAGCGCTCTGCTGCTGATCACCATAGTGATTTTGATTCTTCAAATAAACACATGGTAATGTGGAAGGATATCTTGACAGGCCGTTGGAATGGACCTGATCCGGTGTTGGTTTGGGTGAGAGGTTCTGTTTGTGTATTTCCTCAGGATCAGCAACAGCCGATTTGGGTCCCTGAGCGGCTTACCAGAGCTGTGCAACCAGAGAATTGTGAGGATGATGGTCCTGAACATGCTCTTGTTGATGTGGAGGATACCAATGATAAGAAGCAACGAAGTGCGGTGGGGTATTATGTTTTTAATTAGTGACTAATATGTCCAAGGCATAATGTTTCCTTTGGGCCTACGCTGGTTTGTGTATGACCTCCTTTTGTTTTTATAGTGTTTAATAGTAATTATAATAGTAGCCTTTTAAAATGCAGTAATAATAGTTGGTTTTATATGTGTGTTGGAATGCTTCTGCTCATCATTTTACAATGATTGCCCACATGCCTAGATATGTCCCATGGCCTGTGGAAGCCTCCTCCGTCATGACTTTATTTTGACCAAAGAGTTGATTTAGTTCAGGAATAAGTAGATGTGCTTATGGAATTAGCTCAGGTGGGTTGTCAGTGGAAATATACTGGGTTATGTGTTACCTCCATACCATTTCAGAATGCAAGCTGTGCCAGTAATCTTTCCAAAGAACTTTCTCAGTATCTTGTAGGGAATTGGTCCGGGAATTTGGACAAGCTGCTGGGAGACCTATGACATTCTATCATCCATATCAATTCAACCCATGTAGACGCCTCCCTGGCTTATGGATTGACCAGTTGGATAATTCAAGCAATGTCTCACATCTAATAATGGGCTAAATACGGGGGATTGCTTTGTGCCTGCTCCTTATCAGTGGCCTCGCCTTCTGGTGTATATGTCAAATGAGATTCTGACAGAATAAGAATCAGGCCTTACTTATACAAGCGTTTGCATCTGTGGAGATGGGACAATCTCCTCAAGTGTGGCTCATCATGCTAGAGAAGTAGTCAGAGACGGGTAAGACTCCTTCGATGTGTTACCAACCTAAGACAGGGACCAATCCAAAACTGTTTGACTCCCGATGATGGGTAAGGAACATTGTCGCAAGGGGCAACCTAAGACATACATTCTCTATGCCAAAATTTTATAAAGAAGGAGGAATTGTGGGAAGCGAGTGTGGCAGCTAGTTCAAATGGTGCCTGGGATGGCTGCCAAGTTTTATCACTGGCACTTAACTTCCTTGAACACCCCCAGAGAGCCACGTCCGCAGAAGATACTGTGCAGACTCGCTGCCATGCACTATCAGGCCATCTGACGTGTAATGTCAAAATCCAATTGAGAGTGCCTATGTGGCCAGCTCTGAGTGGTGCAAGCACAAAGATTTAACGGTGGTGGAGGAGCGGCTCGAGGGCTTTTGCTTAACGGAAAGGGTCCTGAGTAAACAGCTTCGAGAAGAGCTCCATGTGTCTCTGTTTCTTTCCACGGGTCGGAGTGGACAGCGACAAAACCCTAGCTAAGACACATGCACATAGCCACACAGGTACACATCCCGGTCTAATGCAGGAACGGCTCTGAAACTGAAGGGGTTGCCATCCATTCCAGCTTTGGGGTGGGGTGCGAGCCATCAGGCAGGCGCTCCCCAAAGGGACTCTTACCTGGCCTCTGCACCTGCCTTCCTCCATACACCAGTGTGGCCCCCTCCTTCACCCCAGTCTCACAGTACTGCAGCAGCTTTTCCAAGTGGGCTCTGTGGTTTTGGGGCCCATGGTCTGTAGATCTGTCCAGGGGATCACCAATTTTCATCTTTTTAATCTCTTCCACCTGTATGGATAGTATGCAGTCCAAAATAAACATCCGATGTTGCAGAAGTCGATGCCCCTGGCTGAGCTCCTGCACATGGCACATGTAGTACTTAGCAGGTGACAGATGTGTGGTTACTGACTCTTTGCAGCTGCACTGGATGTAGGTATTCAATATTTCCATGTTACAGAAGGATAAACTGAGGCCTTGAAGGGGTTAAGTGGCCTGTCCGTTCACACATAGTCACTCTACTGTGGCTTTAAAGGTCAAGGTCTTAAGTGCTATTTGCTAACAATTACAAACCAAGCACCATGTATCACAATCCTGAATGTTAACTTGGTGAGAACAAACTGACATTCTGGAGTTTTCATTAACATGGTATCTTAAGACTCTTAATAGCAAAAGAATTTATAGTGTTTTCCCCTTTCTAAATGTCATAGAGTGCCTTGGGAGATTCTCCTGATAGCTATGCCAGAACAGTTGCTGGAATGTTTGCTTTTGTTTTGTTTTGTTTTGTTTTGTTTTGTTTTGTTTTGTTTTGAGACATGTGTCACATAGCCCAGGCTGGCTGAGAATTTGCTATGTACTCAGGGCTGACCTGGCCTGTAACCCCAGGATGGAATGTTCTGGTGAGAGTGGTCACCCATTCCTCACTGGCAGATCCGCACTGGCTTCTTAGCATCTTTGTCTTTAACTCTGTCTACGTTTTCTGACTGTTCCTCCAGTCCAGTGAGAAGAACGGGAGCCACTGTGACCCTGTCAATTCGCATACAAGCCTGTTTCCAGTCTCTTGGTGTCTTGCACGGAGCCCTGTGCCAGAGAGAAGCTCTGGGAGAGAGGGACCGCATCTGCTTGCCTGTTTTTGTGTCACCAACACCCAGTACAGTGTCTGGCGTTGCTAGGTGGTCAATAAATAGCTGTTGAGGGACTAGCGAGATGGCTCAGATAAGAATGCATACTATTACAGAGGACCTGAGTTCAGTTCCTAGTACCTACATCAGGTGCTCACAACTACCCTTAACCTTCAAGGTGTATACACAGACACACACACACAGATGCACACACCTACCTTAGTTGTGTGGAGTGGTGTGTCTTTAATCCCAGTAATTGGGAGGGAGAGGCAGGCAGATCTCTGAGTTTGAGGCCAGCCTGGTTTACATAGAAAGCTTTAGACCAGCCAAGGCTACATAGCAAGATCCTACTAATAAAATATGTTTTTTAAAAAGGAATACAATGAATGGATAAAAAATGTTCTGTGTGTAAAACACACTTGGACTGGAGCACTACAACAAGTACTTGAAATTTCTGGTCTCAGCTCTGGAAATTTCATCTAGTGTCAGATCCTATGAGCCTCTTTACATCTATCCTGTGAACTGGATTCTAGTGAGACTCAAAACTCAGAGTCAGTGATTCCTCTCTGCCTGCCTCTGTGTAACTGTGTCATACCCTCATGAGGAG
>NW_021620936.1:0-300 GCF_004785775.1 Grammomys surdaster | reverse complement strand
GAGAGAGAGAGAGAGAGAGAGAGAGTGTGTGTTTGTGTGTGTGTGTGTCTGTGTGTGTACCCATGCACACATGCATGTGGAGGCCAGAAGACACCTTGGACCTTGGCTGTTATCCCTCAGGTATTTATTTCCCACCTCTTTTTGAGACAGGGTTTCTCCTTGGCCTGGAGCTTGCTGGTTAGTCTAGGCTATTTGGCCAGTGAGTCCCAGGCATTGTCTGTGAGCACTGGGATTACAGGTATGGGCTTTCACTTGTGTGTGTGTGTGTGTGTGTGTGTGTGTGTGTGTGTGTGTGTGTGT
>NW_021620935.1:105251-125655 GCF_004785775.1 Grammomys surdaster | reverse complement strand
TTTGTCTTGCCTGCCACAGAGACTCAGGAAAGGTAACTGTAGGCAAGACACATCTGTGTCATGTAGTGTTGTCTGCGTTATTGGGATGCTACAGTGTGTTTCTCACTAGGGAAGAGATGCCAGAAGTCCTGTGTCTTTGATGAACTGACCCTTAGGGTCCATCCACCATTTCTGCAAGTCTTGGCCAGGGTTGGTCTCCTGACATCAGCCTGTCTTATATTCCATCTCTGTTTGAGCCACAGGGCACGTATTGACATAGATCAGGCACAGGAACAGCAGAGTTCTCCTGAAGAGGGTTCTTCTCTATCCGCCATCACTTCATGGCAGGAAGACCACAGGAGGAGGATTCTGCATGAGCCTCTCTCACTGTGGAATACCTACCACAGAGGTACAGAGCAGACCCAAAAGCACTGGAAGAACCTGATTCCTCAACTACAGTGTATAGCCAGGCAGGGCATGTGGAATCTTAAGTTTGGCCTGGAGTCACAGCTTTGATCCTAGAGAGCCCCAGTGGAGTTAGGATTGATAGTTCCAAGTTCTGGTCTAGCCATACTGACAGGACCCCTATGACAGTACCCATGGTGGCTTCAGGCAGCTGGCCTCTGCAGTGCCCCAACCCAACATGCCATCTGCATTGGAACCAGAAAGTTTCAGATCTCAACAGAGAAAAATTCGTGGTTGAAATACCCCACATATTTAGCAAGGTCAAATAGTCCCCAGGGGACCCTGTGCTCTACCTAAGTGAACAGACCGCAGGCCAAGAAGTTCCTGCTAGAGTTTGGAGTACTCTGTACCATGGTGACACTCAATGATACAGAAACACATCAGGGACAATACTACAACATAACTGAGGCTATTCAGGTGAGGAGATACATCCTGGAGAATTCCATTTCTCACTCTCCATTCTAAGAGGACTGAAACAACTCAAGTAGGGAATGAGCCTGGATTATACACACTTATACATGCAGTCAAACACACAAACATACACATATGCATGAACATGATGGCTTACACATACACACCCACATAGACTCACACACTCTCACACATATGCACATACAATGTGGGCATCCAAACTTGCATGTACACACACATGTACTTGTACACATACATACACATGCACATACATACATGCATGCACACATACATACACACATACACACACACACACAATTACATCCAGAAAGAACCCACCAGCCTTGCCCACTCAAAACAACCCATTCAGACTGCAAGTATAAACAGTGATAGTATTAATGATAACCCCCACCAGGGGTCCCTGTTATAAATGGACCTGGAAGTAGACACACTGTACAGGGGAATTTGTGCCAGACTGAGGCACTTCACTTACCTATAGTAGTAGATGGGGCTACAGTGTCATACATACATCATACATAAAACTTAGCTGGACATGGTTGCACATGCATTTAATCCCAGGTTTCAGAATACAAAAGCAGGTAGATCTCTGTCGTTGGAGGCCAGCACAGCCAGGGCTACATAGAGAAAACCAATCTAAAAAAATAAAAAAGAAAGAAAGAAAGAGAGAGAGAGAGAGAGAGAGAGAGAGAGAGAGAGAGAGAAAGAAAGAAAGAAAGAAAGAAAGAAAAAGAAAAATTGCCCTGAAACCACTCAGTGATCACACAAGCTCTGCCCTCAGGTGAAACCTAACCATGCATGCATACTACTCAGCAAGAAGGCTTTGAAGCTCTGAGAGGATTTTGAACAAGTTACTGTCACAGTGTGTATAGCTTGGGCTACCACTGTTAGAAATGATGCAACCAAAACTGCCCTCCAAAAATGATTCCCTTGATCCATTCCGTGTGTGTGTGTGTGTGTGTGTGTGTGTGTGTGTGTGTGTGTGTCTGTGTCTGTGTCTCTGTGTGTGTGTGTCTGTGTATGTGTATACCTGTGTGTGTACCTGTACGTGTGTACCTGTGTGTGTGTACCTGTTCGGGTGTACACATACATGTTCATGTATATGTGTATACATACACAACCAACCAGGTGCTCCTGAGTATCCATATGCTTTTACAACACAGAATAGACCGTCCTTACACTTTTAGCTTGGCTCAGGACTCTCCAACAAAGCTGGACCTTGAGGGGAGAAGCCACAGGCAGACAGGATCAGTCAGCCCTGGCTACCGCCATGACTATAGGCAGTAAACTGCAGGTATGAGGCTGTGACACCCAGTAAATACTGCAAGAGCAATAGACATTACACAGTCCCTGGAGCACCATGACATCAATGCCCCAAAATGTCATCTGCTCCACATTTCCAGCAACAAACAATTTGCCTTCTCTGTCCTCCAGTCAGGTCTGGAAGAGAAGTTTGCATGAATAGGTATGAGAAGCACCACTGAGGTGTCAATGTCAATCACATATCCCCTCAGAAAGGCTACACAAGCAGCTATTCAGATAGCAACAGTCAGAGTGAGTGGCCAGACAGACATCAGACAGGTGCCTGGCTCAGAGGCCCAGGTCAAAGCAGTGGACCAAAAACACCTATGCCCCTTTGGATAACTGCAGCCAGCCATAGTCATACCTATGGCAAGGTCCTGCGATATGTTCGGGAGTTGAGACTCAGGATATCACTCACTTACCTCCAGTTATGGGTCCCTTTGATAACACAGGTCTCAGACAGACAGACAGACAGTGACAGAGAGAGACACACACTCAGAGACACAAACAAAGAGAGAGGCAGGGAAGGAGGGAGGGGAGGAGGGAGGGATGGAGGGAGGGAGGGAGGGAGGGAGGGAGGGAGGGAGGGAGGGAGAGCAGGAAAGTCAAAACTAGAAGTTGTTAATGTTAACAGTGGGACACATGTTTAGATCCCTTCCCAAAGTGTTAAGAACCTGTTTCATATGCCAGTAAGATGGCTACTCGGGCCCATCCTTTTCTGCTTTGCTAAGGCACAAGGTGTTCAAACAGTGTCATCATAATCTTGTGCTTGCTCGACTAGGCCACTCTGAACATGCTCCTCCCTGAGTCTTCTGTTTGGTGGCTCTCCACTCCTCTGAAGTTACACACATCCTTCCTTCTTTACTTCCTTCCTTCCTTCCCTCCAGTCAAGGCCCAGAGCTCCCTGTGTTCTACCCGCCCCTGTTTGTGCCAAGGTACCTTCTGACCTTTCCTCACACTACTTTCCCTGACCAACAAATGAGAGGCTTCCAGATGTTCCAGAAATTTCCCTGTTTCCCAAAAGAAAATGATACAAAACAGCTACAAGCATGTTTTGTTAAAATGATCAAACTTCAAAATTAGCAAAGTAAGGTCCTAAATGAGCAAGTGCCTTCATCTCAGAGCCTGGTTCATCATGCAGCTTTATGCCAACTGGACACAAACTGAACTTATCTGAGAAGCAGGAGCCACAGTTGAGAAAATGCCTCCATAGAAGACTGGTCCAGAGAAGGAAGCAAGATGGAGAATGGACAGGAAGAAGATCATGATCCCGTGTGGTTTTAAATAGCCATAGATAGCTATAATATCATATAGGGATAGAATAACTGGGATGACTTGTCTAAACTAGGTGGGCACCTTGTATCATTTTTTTATAATTTATTTTTTTCTCAAATCGTAATTCATTCACACAGGGTTTATAAACACAGAAAGTCAGGATGTGGGGAAGGGAATGACACTGGAGTGTGGGTGTTCAGGGGGAATACAGATATCTTCAGAACCGGGTATCGGCTGGGTGAAGGGCACCTTGTATCACTATCAATTAGCTCTCAATTTATTGTGTGGGCATCCTGTCAATTTAGAATTTATTGTTATATAAATCTGACTGTTTAATTATTTAAAATAAGAAGAGTGGACAAGTCTCTGGGGGTATTGCCTTGGTTAGGGATTGGTCAGTGATTGATGTGGGAGGAGGGCACACATCATTGTGAGTGGCACCACCCATGGGTAGGTAGTCCTGGATGACATTTAAAAAAAAAATCAGGTGGAGGAAGTTATGAAGAAGAACCCTTGTTTTTCCACGCCTTCTACTTCAATATCTGCCTCCAATTTTCTGCCCTGAATGTTCTCAGTGATGGAGTCTGACCTAAGAGCTGTAAGATGAAATAACCATTTTCTATTCATGCAGCTTTTGGTCATGGTGTTTATCACACAAATATAGAAACCTAGAGTAGACATCTAGTGTGTCACTGCCTATGCAACCTCACTAGAAAGAAGACTTGGTCTAACAATTTTATGATCAGCAACCCTAGTATTCAGAAATATTTTTCACACATACAGTCTTGGGTATTTTTTTCCTTGAACCCAACCTCATCGAATAAGATCTACATAAATATGCAATTGTATTTATAAATTTGCATGCATCTTCAACATGTAAGACATACTTAGTGCTGCATATGATACAGAATATTGACAAATAAAACTACCTACATGAATGAGAATAATCTGTATCTGACCTAGATAAAAATACAAAAGTGAGCAAGGAAGTCCAAAACACCTAAAGTAAATGGCACCACAATGAGGTGGGGCTCAGGAATCCCCAGAAAGGTAAGAGTGGGTGTGTGTGAGTGAGATGAACTCACTGGGCCCCCTGTCCCCAGAAATACTGGGTAGGATCATCAGAAGGTTGAGATTTTTAGCCAACCACCTCCAGTGAAGAAAGGGGTCTAGTAGCTGAACTGGTCACCCATGGCCAATGGATTCTATCCTGCTTACATGCAGGGCCACCATAAAAGCTGAAAATATGGGGTTAGGAGAACTCTTGGCACTCCAACCCCAGTAGAATCTGTGTGAGAAGTTCCATAGACTGAAGCAAAAACTTCAAAACAAGGTTTCCTGGAACCAGTTGTGGAACCCTTGCCTGAAACAAAACATTTAGCCATAGTTCTCATAACAATTGCTCTGTTTTATCTTCTTCTATTGCTTTTCTTATTTATGACATGTTCCTGACAGCATAAGGCAAGATCTTTAATGAGAAAAAATGGGTAAGAAACCATCCCTTGAGGTAGGGTCACTAGCCATGACCTTATCTCTGGGAAAACCAGTGCTTTGCCTCATAAATCATTTTCAAAATTACATAACAGTATTATGACAGATAAAGACTTTCCAAGCAATAAAATTTCATATGACTGCAAGTGTGTCATAGGAAGTGGGCTTTGGAATATAGTAAAGGAAGCCTTAAATAAAAAGAATTAAAATAGTTTAAATTTATGTTTTGAAGTTTTACAAAAAGTCAGGAACTAGATGTTAAAAAAAATAGCTGACAGTAAAAATGTATTAATCAGCTCCTGGATATATGCCACTAGTCTTGGATGACGGCCCTACTGAGTACACACTTTCAGGGTTGTAATATTTGAATGATTTTTATTGTGCCAAACAACAATGGAGTTACCTGTTCTTTCCTGTTTGTTTCACTGAATACATCTCTTCAGAATTGTACTACTTGTTCTTTATGTATAAAAACCCTTGCTTGAGAGCTGCGAAATACACTCAGATTCAAACTGCCTCTGGTTTTTCTCTGTTTGTCACAGCAGAATCCTTACCCACCTAGACGTCAAGGACCCTCATCCTAGGGACCCCATACCAGGCGGGGGTGGTCCATGGCAAACTCTCACACAACTAGACACAGAGGAGCCTATGGGGAGGTGACCTAGAAACACAGGAGCCCTTCACAGGGTGACAGCATCCATTCTTCACCCTGTGTGTATCTTCATCTGTGTGCTTCCTCCTATCCTTTGTAACCCAGCAAATATGGTGGGTGTCCAACTGCTCCAGTAAATTCTTCTAAAAAGTATGTGGCAGGAGCCTTAACCCAAAGCTGGTAAATCAGCACAGTCTACAACCTGGGGTACACAACCAGCTTGCAATGTGGAGAGACTTGTAGTTCTGAACCCTCAAACCCTGAGGTCTGTGCTATCCCATGATGCTTAGCATCAGAAACCCCTTTCTCAGCAGGCACTGCTGTCACTAGTCAGCTGAATGAAGGTTCTTTTGCTCTACCTAGATAGAAATCATGGGTCAGCAGGAAGCTTTGAAAATGATGACCTCTGGTAGCTTTCTTCCCACCCTTAACCTGACAGTGAACAACAGTGGGCAGACAGCAGCAGCAGCAGCAGCAGCAGCAGCAGCAGCAGCAAGGGGACCCTGAAATGCTCCAGGCTCCATGCAGATCTCGAGTATAAGAACCCTGATCTATTGCCTGTGTTACAGCTCTCAGCTTGGGATTACAGATCCTTGACCTTGAAAGCCTAGAACTCTTGTAGCAACTAGGGTCTGTGGCATTTCATCAGCTCTACAGCTGTCCATGCTATCTCTGTCTCCACTTCCCTTCTTCCTGCTCTGAGAGCCTCAACTGTTAAACTGCTCATTCGGTTGTCAGTGGCTGTTTCTAGAGCTCAGGGTATCTGCATCTGTTAGAACAAGTTTAAGAATTCAGGGCACCCACAAGGCTATCTGGGATTAATATAGTAAAAAAAGCAATCTTGTCAAAGCAATCTACAGATTCAATGCAATGGCCATTAAAATCCCAACTCAATTCTTCACAGAGTTAGGAAAAGAAATTCTCAAATTCATTTGGAATAACAAAAAACCCAGGATAGCAAAAACTATTCTCAACAATAAAAGAACTTCTGGAAGAATCACCATCCCTGACCTCAAGGTGTACTTCAGAGCAATAGTGATTAAAAAAAAAAAAACTACATGATATTGGTACACAGACAGGCAGGAAGATCAATGGAATAGAATTGAAGACCCTGAAATGAACCCACACACTTATGTTCACTTGATCTTTGACAAGGGAGCTAAAACTGTTCAGTGGAAATAGCACAGCATTTAAACAAATGGTCCTGGTTCAACTTGTAGCATGTAGAAGAATGCAAATTGATCCATTCTTATCTCCTTGTACAAAGCTCAAGTCCAAGTGGACCAATGATCTTCACATAAAACCAGATACGCTGAAACTAATACAAGAGAAGGTTATGAAGAGCCTGGAATAGATGGGCAAAGGGGAAACATTCCTGAAAAGAACACCAATGGCTTATGCTCTAAGATCAAGAATTGACAAATGGGACCTCATAAAATTGAAAAGCTTCTGTAAGGCAAAGGACACTGTCAATAGGACAAAATGGCAACCAACAGATTGGGAAAAGATCTTTACCAATCCTACATCTGATAGAAGGCTAATATCCAAGGTATATAAAGAATTCAAGAATTAGACTCCAGACACCCAAATTACCCTATTAAAAATGAGGTACAGAGCTAAACAAAGAATTCTCAACTGAGGAAACTCAAATGGCCAGGAAGCACCTAAAGAAATGTTCAACATCCTTTGTCAACAGGAAAATGCAAATCAAAACAGCCCTGAGATTCCACCTCACACCAGTCAGAATGGCTAAGATCAAAAACTCAGGTGATAGCAGTTGCTGGTGAAGATGTGGAGAAAGAGGAACACTCCTCAATTGTTGGTGGGATTGCAAGCTGGTCCCACCACTGTAGAAATCAGTCCGGCAGTTCCTCAGAAAATCGGACATAGCAGTCCCTGAGGACCCAGCTAGACCACTCCTGGGCATATACCCAGAAGATGCTCCAACATATAACTAGGACATATGCTCCACTATTTTCATAGTAACCTTATTTATAATAGCCAGAAGCTGGAAAGAACCCAGATGTCCTTCAACAGAGGAATGGATACAGAAAATGTGGTACATTTACAACGGAGTATTACTCAGCTATTAAAAACAATGAATTCAAGAAATTCTTAGGGAAATGGACGGAACTAGAAAATATCATCCTAAGTGACGTAACCGAATCACAAAAGAACACACATGGTATTCACTCACTGATAATTGACTATTAGCCCAAATGCTCACAATACCCAAAGCACAACTCACAGACTACATGAAGCTCATGAAGAAGGAAGTCAAAAGAGTGGGTGTTTTGGTCCTTCTTAGAAGGAGTACCAAAATACTCATGGTAGCAAATATGGAGACAAAATGTGGGACAGTAACTGAAGAAAGGGCCCTCTGGAGACTGTTCCACATAGGTATCCATCCTATGTGCAGTCACCAAAGGTAGATGCTGATGTGGATGCCAGGAAGTACATGCTGACAGGAGCCTGATATAGCTGTCTCCTTAGTGGTCTTCCAGAGCCTGACATACAGAGGAAGATGCTCACAGCTAACCATTGAACTGATCATGGGGTTCCCAATGGAGGAGTTAGAGAGAAGACTGAAGGAGCTGGAAGGATTTGTGGCCCCATGGGGAGAGCAACAATACCAAACAACCAGAGCTCCCAGGGACTAATCCACCAGCCTGGGAGCACATAGGGAGGGACCCAGGGCTCCTGCTGTATACATAGGGAGGATGGCCTTGTTGGACTTAGGTGGGAGAAGAGATCCTCAATCCGGGGAAGCCTGGACTCCCCAGTGTGGGGGAATTCGAAGATGGGAAGGTGAGAGTAGGTGGGTGGATGGGAGCACATCCTCATAGAAGCAGGAGGAGGGGAATGGGATAGGGGGTTCCTGGGGGGGAGGCAGAATGGGGTAAGGGGACAACATCTGAAATATAAATATCCAATTTTTTAAAAAAAGAAGGGTGATCTAATCTTCCTTTGGAGATGGCAGATGGCCGAAGATGAACTTCTTATTGACCTCTACATGGTAGAGCTTCCCTGACAAATAACTGATGAGGCAGTGTCCTATCCCTTGTACTTAGCCCTTTAATTAATTATTTCTCTTAGTAACTTATGACAGTTGTTACATTTGCCAGTGTATGTGTTCTTGAATTATATCTGACCAAAGATAAAGAAATGAAGGTTTATCTTCTTGATATTTATCTAGGAGACTCCCTTCTAGAGTGAAGTACCCAGACATTAGAGGCCTCAAGAACATGGAAAACCCCTCTCCTGGGCACAGGCAATCTGAAGTCAAACTTAGAGACAATACACTCTACCATCAGGAGTACTCCCCTTCTTCCATGCCTTGATATCAGGAGTATTCTGTAGGCATAAAGTTTTTGTGTACTATGTAAAAGTTGCTCTTGTGTTATTCAAATGCTGATTTCTCTGCTCTCACATCTTGTTTCAATCTAACATTCAATACCATCATAACGCTTATACTAAGAGTCTCCTGTCTCAAGTTTGTGTAAACAGTTCTTACCATTTATTCATTCTTTGTCAAGAAATGCTGATCCCCCAATGGCTGGGCAGAATAGAGAATAAGGTGGGACTTCCACCAGCCAGGGGAAGAAGAAAGAGAGAGATTTAGATCAGCCACAAGAAGAGGGTCCATGAAGGCACCATGAGAAAAAAAACATATGAAGCCAAAAATGCCATATAATATTCAACAATAATATGTAAATATCATGGCATCTTGGCTTGGAAGTAGCCAGATTAGCTAATACAAATCAGTATTGCCCAGGTATCCCAATAGATGGTTATAAATAAATCTTTGTTTATCTATGTGCTTATTGGGAACTCTCAGAGGTCAAGAAATTCAGCTACCAGATTAATTCAGTTTACACTTAGAGTAAAAGTAATTCATTTTACAATATTCCTATTCCAGCTGCCTGGCCATGCAAGGCTAGGCCCTAGAACAATGCTGCCAGAGCCTGGCAGGCACACTAAGGCTCAGAGGCCCAAAATTCAAGACCTGAAACCCTCAGTTAAGCATGACCATTGCCCAGTGTCTACTGAGCACATTCCAACCATTATGTCTGATATCTCTTGTGCCGTACATCTTTATTTAAAAGTTTAATGATGGAGTAAATATTGCCTCTCTCTCTCTCTCTCTCTCTCTCTCTCTCTCTCTCTCTCTCTCTCTCTCTCTCTCATCTCTCCACACCTGATTGGGATACCAACAGCTCACCAACTGCTCTGAGCAGCTCTACAATAGACCCTCTCTAATTCCTGGGATTAATGTCCAGGATGGCTTTTCCATCTCCCTAGATGTCCAGTTCTCAGCTGAGTCAATCTGAAGAGACACACCAAGAACTATATACTCAGGATAGAATCTGTGTGGAGATGAACAGGCATATTGTAAGGAGCTGAAATATGTCAGGACAGAGTCTGACAAGAAAAGGTCAGGCAAAAAAGAAGACCAGAGATGGGGTCCCAGGATACTCAGCTATGGAGGGAGGCTGGGAGACCAACTCAGCCCTAGCCAGTAGGACCAGCTTTGGCCATCTCATTGTACAGATTCAGTGTCCTCACCTGGCCCTTTCTGGACACATGTGTGCAAAACCATAGTGGTTAATCTTGGTTATCCAGTTGACACATTTGGAAAAGTTAAAACCTTAAGAATCAGATTGGCCTGTGAGCATGTCTGTGGGCACTTTCCTGACTGAATATTGATATAGGAAAGCCAAGGCCACTGAGGGTGGTACCATCCTTAGGCAACAGGGCCAAGGCCTTATAAGAAATCTGACTGAGTTTCTTTAGGTCTGTGAGTTATAGCACGGTTATCCTGTACTCTTTGGCTAATGTCCCCTTATAAGTAAGTACATACCATCTAGGTCTGTGTTACCTCACTCAGGATGATATTTTCTAGTTCCATCCATCTGCCTGCAAATATCAGGATGCCTTTGTTCTTAATAGCTGAGTAGTATTTCATTGTGTAGATGTGCCATATTTTCTTTATCCATTCTTCAGTTGAGGGACATCTAGGTTGTTTCCAGTTTCAGAATGTTACAAATAAAACTACTACAAACATAGTTGAGTAACTGCCCTTGTGGTATAGAGGGGTACCTCTTGATTATATGCCCAGTAGTGGTATAGCTGGGTCTTGGGGTAGAAATATTCAAAGTTTTCTGAGATACAACCAAATTTATTTACTAAGAGGTTGTACTAGTTTGCACTCCCACCAGCAACGGAGGGATGTTCCCCTTGCTCCACATCCTCACCAGTCTGTGCTGTCGCTTGGGTTTTTGATCTTAGCCCTTCTGAACAGTGTAAGCGTAAGCAAGAATCTCAGAGTTGTTTTAAATTGCATTTCTCTGATGACTAAGGATATTGAACATCTTTAAATGTTTCTTGGACATCAGATTTTTCTGTTGAGAATTCTGATTCACTCTGTTCCCCATTTTTTAATTGGGTTATATGGTTTGTGTCTAATTTCTTGAGTTCTTTATGTATTTTGGATATTAGTCCTCTGTCAGATGTAGGATTGGTGAAGATCGTTTTCCTTTCTGTAGGCTGCTGTTTTTTACTATTGGTAGTGTCCTTAGCCTTGCAGAAGCTTTGCAGTTTCATGAGGTCCCATTTATTAATTGTTGATCTTAGTGCCTGAGCCAAGTAATAAGGAGGGCCCAAGGGAGGAAAGAGAAATAAAATAGATATCAGAGGTAAATAGAGGGAGGAAACTGTTGGAAGAAGGGGTGAGGAGGGGAGTAGGGATGGGGAGCCGGTGTGGGTGAAGCAGGGGCAGAAGAGGGCTTGGAGAAAGAACAGAAATCGGTGGGGGCATCTCTGTGACTGGCCTAAAACCTGGGACTGTCAAAAGTCAGATTTGACATCTCAGGACTAACCAAGGCTGGCAATGAAGGGGGTTATGGCATTGGCTATTAGGGTCATACTGATAGCAGCTGATGGAGACCTTACTGACAGGGACAAAGGAGGGAGGGTTTATGGAGGCAATTGACATCATTACTACCAATGGAACAAAGCTTAATTATCTGAGACTGGCAAAAATACTCAGCAAGAAACGCTGAACTCTTTTTACTCTTGAATATGCATACATATAGACAAACATAAATACATCTATGAATATGTATATATATATACATATATACACATACATCTATACTTACACTTATCCATGTGTATATGTGCATATACATATATACATTTGTGTATGTGTACATATGTACATTTGGTGGATGGAGCAGAGCTCCAACAATCACTTTGTTTCTTCTCTCTGGCAATTTGTACCTTCTTAGACAAAAGTTCTTATAAAATGACCTCATAGATAAGATGTTACCCAAAGGGAGAGTTACAGAAGGATGTCAATAGTAAGTTCAAAGCAGTGCTTCATTCTATAAGCTCATTATAAGTTCAAAGCAACAGTTTCACATGGCCTTGCTTTATCATAGTGCACATCCTCATCCTTAGACCTGACCTGGAATGAGTGTTTTTCCTTGACCACAAATCTTCTCCAAGCCTGTTTCTCTTCTTAATGCAATTTATGAAAGCCCCGTGTATTCCTTATTATGCAGCCTTTACTTACTATTCTATGAGGAGGGGATGCAATCTCTTCTTGAATTTAAATACATATTTCTGGCGAAATAACTAAGATCGCCTTTTAAATGTTTTTTTTCCTGAAAGTACTGGAATCAAATCAGGAATTCTATAAATTCATTTATTCATCTAAACAGCATTAATTCATGAAAGTTCATCTTCATGTTGATCTGCAGGAAATTTGCCCAAATAGGGTGGGCTGATGCCCATGAATCATTAGGCTACATAATAATGGCAGGAAAGGCACATCAGCAGCAAGGGTCAATCTTGAGGGAAAGTCTCTGGGGCCATGCCTTTCCAAAGTGCACCCATCACAGCTATGCTAAACAGTGGGTCATCTCCAGGAAACTCACTTGCTTGCCGTAGCCTTTCCTAGATGCCTTTTGTCTTGGGATGGAGGAGGCTCCCGGGAGTCTATGGAGGTGAACCTATCTGAGGCTCCTAGCAGCAGGAGACATGCAAACTGATGTAGCCACCTCTTGTAGCCAGGAAGGACTTCCAGTAGAAGGATGAGGACACCAAACCAGCCACAAAACTTGTGACCCAAAATTTGTTCTGCCTACAAGATGTACAAGGATAAAGACAGAGCAGAGATTGGGGGAATGGCCGACCAATGACTGACCCAATTTGAGACCCATCCCATGAGAGCCAACCCCTGACACTATTAATGATACTCTGCTATGCTTGCAGACAGAAACTTAGCAAGGCAGTCTCTTGAAAGGCTTCTTCCAGCAATGGATGGAAACAAATGCAGAGACCCACAGCCAAACATCAAGCAGAGCTATGGGAGTCATGTCAAAGAGTGGGGAGTGGGATTGATCGAACTGGGGGTGGTCAATGACATCACAAGAAGATCAACAGAGTCAATTAACCTGAACCAATGGGGGCTTACCAACCATGTAGGGGGCTGGACCTAGGCTTCCTACACATTTGTAGCAGATGTGTAGCTTGGTCTTCGTGTGGATTCCCCTAACAATTGGAGTAGGAGCTGTCTCTGACTCTGTTGCCTGCCATTGGATCCCCTTCCCCTGCCTGGGCTGCCTTGTTTGGCCTAGTAGGCAAGGATGTGCTTAGTCCTGCTGTGACTTGATGTCCCTAGGCAGGCTGATACCCAAGGGAGGGTCTCCCCATCTCTGAGGAGAAGGGCAAGGGGTAATTGGAGGGAGGGACTTGTAAGACTGGGACTGGGAGGAGAAGAGGGAGACAGCTGCAACTGGAATGATGTTAAGTGAATAAATGAATGGATGGATAGACAGACAGACAGACAGACAGACAGACAGACAGGTAGATAAAAGCTGAGCAAGCCAGAGGGAGCAAGCCAAATAAGCAGCATTCCTCCATGACTTTTCCTTCAGCTCCTGCCTATGTTTCTGCCTTGACTTCCCTCAGTGATTGGTTGTAAGTTAAAAGGTAAAATAAACCCCTTCTTCTCCAAGTTGCTTTTGGTTGTGATATTTATCACAGCAAGAGAAAATCAAACTAGAACAAACACATGTAGTTTTCCTGGCACATGCCCATAGTAGGGCAGAGATGATCTTCAGACATAGACCACGGATACTACAGAAGAGCCACACAGAGAGCAGAAGTGTAGATAGGTAGACTGATCCAAGTGGCTCTGCATAGCTGGGGAGCTAGAGGAAAAGCCAAAGCTTCCTCTGGGAGGTCAGATCCTGTCACACTGTAGCCAACAAGGCATATTGCTTCACAGGAAAGGACTAAGACCCAGGCAGACAATAGTGTCTGTAGCTTAACTAGATCTCTATAGTGAGTGAGGAAGAAAGTTTATGAGGGCCCAGACTGTGGTCTGGGAAGGGACCTGCCATGCCCCTGTCAGTAACTGAGATACTACAGCAGGGGCAGGTGCTCCCTAGAAAGCCTGAGATAACTCCACTCCTCCTTCTCTCACGAGACCACCTAATTTAGACCTGAGAGAACAGAGACTCTGGCAGTAGACGGGGCTTGGGGATCTGAGATCTAGAGGCCATCTACAGAGCAGGATCCCAGCCAAGAGATCAATGAAGGCTGGCTCTCTCCTCTTCCCTACACCTAGAGCTCTAAAACACAGTATAGGGAAGGGAGCCTCTAGACCTCGATCCATTCCCCATCCTGTTCATTCCATCTTCCCATTTTTCCAGGTCTCCAAGCCATAGACACTACCTTTCCTATTCACCCATCTTTCCGTGTCCCTAGGTCCCCAGGCCATAGTCGCCTCCCCTCCTGCTCACCCTACCCCATCTATGGCCTCTGGATGCTTCCTTACCAGAGTCTTTTGTCTAGCCTGGAGCTACAAGCATCTATATTCCCTAAGCACCTACTGCTGACCTATAGGGTCCAGCTCTGAACCAACTCACATAACTAAATACACACTTTCCCTGTCTTGGGGTGGCCCCCTGGGTCAGGAGGAGACCACTTCCAAAGAACCTTCTCTTAGAGCACTCAACTCCTCCCCTGTACCACGCAGGACATATCTGAGGACCCCCCCCCTTGCTGATAACCAGAGCTCTGGAAGTGGCCAGGTGAGGACACATCCATCTTGGACATAGGAGACACAGCACCAGAGATGCTGCCCCATCACGACAATAGAGTGACACTTTAGACTTTAATCTGAGTCACTTTCCTGCTATAGAGGTGGGATCAGAAAGCAAAGAGCAGTCTGAGTGCCTGACAGGCACTCAAATATGCTATAGAGGTACCTATGGTGGATAAGGTACCTCCATGGCTTCCCAGGGAGGGGCACATCCCACCTCCGCCATCACAGACCTTTCTCCATAGTTGGTAAACAACTCAGATACAAGAGAATGACAGATGGACCTCCATCTGCTCTTATTATAAAAAGAAGAAAAGCCCCACAGGCTCCAGAACTTCAGTGATTGTTTTGAGAAAAATCATTGGTCCCTGACTCAAGAGATGACTGGCAGTTTGGGTGATATCCACACCCTGTGCGAGGTTTAAGACTCAGAGTCCCTGTGGTCTGTGACTGGTGCAAGGTTTTGACTAAGCAGAGCACCACAGTGCTAACTGGAACCACAGTGGCTCGTGGCTCAACAAAAACCTTCTGTTCAGAGCTTTTCAGGGGCAGTCTGGGCTGTGAGGAAGTAAAGAGGCTTGAGAAGGCTGGGGAAAGAAAGAAGATCTGAGAGAAAAGGTAGCTTTCTGGAGGGCAGGAGACGGTGCAGAGGAGAGCGAGTTACTGTGGACTGATCTTGGATAAGGAAAGGATAAGCAAACAAAGGCATCAGAAGGGTGGGTGCAGTATGCTGCCAAGGACTACCAAGAGGATCCCAGGCCAGAGCTGGCAGGTGGGTTTTACTCAGAGTACAGGGTAGATGCAGCTCCCTCTCTTTTTTCCTTGCTCCTTCTCCTGTTTCCTTCTTCTCTTCTCTCTTTACAGGATCTCACTATGCTAGCCAAGGCGAGCCTGAAAGATACCTTCCTACAGGTGTGCCCATCCTGCTGAGTTAAGGTGGAGATCTCTCCAAACATCTGAGTTTCTGAGACTTGGATCCCGCTGGGGACTCCAAGGGACTTTGGGCTGAGCTTCAATGGCCCTGGAAGGAGGGCTACTTCACTGTGTCTATAATTACTCCAATGGCTGGGGTTAGGGGACTCAGGTCACCATCTCCTCAGGTGAGTCCTACATCTGGGGACTGTGGGGTTCAGATGGGCCAAGGCAGGAGAGAGTTTTAGTATAGGAACAGAGGCAGAACAGAGACTGTGCTACTGGTACTTTGATGTCTGGGGCCAGGGAATCACAGTCACCGTCTCCTCAGGTAAGTGCTCCTCTATTGGCTCCTATCTTCGATCAATGGCAATCAGCCAAGCCTCTGGGGTCCCTACATAATCTGTGTCCAGTCCAGATGGGAGTCAGTTTGGCCAGGAGCAGGGACCATGTCCCTGTGCAATGCTTTTGATATCTGGGGCACAAGAACCCAGATCATTGTCTCCTCAGGCCATCTGCCACACTCTACATCGTGCAGAAGCTTTTCTGTAAGGATGGGATCTTTGCTCCCAGGAAAAGAGGCAGACAGAAGCTGCCTGCGGGACAGTGACAATCATAGAAAATAGGCTTTTATGTTGTTAGACTGCATGGGTAGATGTAGAGGTTTTTGTATGCCCACTAAAGGGGTCTATGACATTGTGACTACTTTGATTACTGGGGACAAGGGACCATGGTCACCGTCTCCTCAGGTGAGTCCTTACAACCTCTCTCTTCTATTCAGCTTAGACAGATTTTTACTGCATTTGTTGGAGGAAATGTGCGTATCTGAATTTCAGGTCATGAAAGACTAGGGATACCTTGGGAGTCAGGAAGGGTCTCTGGGGTCCCTGGCTGACACAGACAGACATCCTCAGCTCCCAGACTTTATGGCCAGAGATTTATAGGGAGCCTGGCTACGATTGCCACTAGGTCCCTCTCTTCTATGTTGTCTTTGTCCCTCACTGGGCTCCATCTGAGATAATCCCTAGCCAAGGACTATTTCTTGTCGGGAGTCTTATCATTGTTGTCACAATGTGACAACTGGTTTGCTTACTGGGGCCAAGGGACTCTGGTCACTGTCTCTTCAGGTGAGTCCTAACTTCTTCCATTCTAAATGCATTTGGGGGGAATTCTGAGCATTCAGGACCAAGACTCCCTGCAAATGGGAACCAAGATGTGACCCCTTTGTCCCAAAGTTGAGACACGGGTCTGGGTCAGGGATCTCTACCTGCTGGTCTGTGATGATATCAGAACTGTAATGTGATGAGGGGTCTGCCGGGCTGAGGCTTGAAGTCTGGGGCAGACTCCTGTCCAGGGTCTATCAGACTCTTGTGACAATTAGGGGCTAACAGTTTATGGTGGCAATTCAAGGTCAGTGACTGTCTGGTTTCTCAGAGGTGAGGCTGGAATATAGGTCACTTTAAAGACTAATGACGGGTCCAGGGGCCTTTCCGCCCAGGCAGGGAACAGAGTGTGGAACAATGTCTTGAACGGTTGATTCTTGTGTGACACCAGGAGTCGGCATGGTGTCTGAGTTTCCCAGGGGTGATTCTAGTCAGACTCTGGGGTTTTTGTGGGGTATGGAGGGAAAGTCTACTATTGTGATTACTATGCTATGGACTACTGGGGTCCAGGGATCTTGGTCACCGTCTCCTCAGGTAAGAATGGCCTCTCCAGGTCTTTATTTTTAACCTTTGCCTATGGAGTTTTCTGAGCATTACAGACTAATCCTGGAGATTTGTCCCTGAGGGAGCTGGCTGGGAGAGGCGGGAACTAAACTGTCTAGGGATCTCAGAGCTTGCGGATAGATATCTCCATACCTTTGAAAAACTAAGAATATGTGTGATGGTGTTGGTGGAGTCCCTGGATGATGGGGCAGGGATTTTGGAGCCTCATTTGAGGGAGATTGTTAAAAAGATTTCATGACTGGAGGGATAGTTTGGACTGTGGTTGGAGATTTTCAGTTTTTAGAGTAACAGTGTTAGCTGAGAAATGTACTTCAGGACCACCTCTGTGACAGCATTTGTACAGTATCCAATGGACAGGGACAAAGAGTGGAGTGGGACACCTTCCTTAGATTTGTGAGGAATGTTCCACACTAGATTGTTTAAAACTTCATTTGTTGGAAAGAGACCTGTCTTAGTGAATGGGTCAAGGAAGGAAGGCATCTAGTCTCAGTCTCAAAAGGGTAGCTACTACCCAGAGGAATCTGGTGGAGCCTACAGAAGTCCAGCTTTCAAAGAAAGCACAGAAGTATGTGTATGGAATATTAGAAGATGTTGTTTTTGCCTTTTAGAAGATGTTGTTTTTACCTTTAAGGTGGTTCCTAAGGAAAAAATAGTTAGAATATTGTGGCTTTAAAATGTGTGAGAGTTTTCCAGTATTCATTTTTTAAAATGTCCAAAATTCTTGTCACTCTGAAGTCAGGTTAAATTGATATTACAGAAAGTTTAACCAAGGAATGGGAATGAGGCTCTTTTTCACGCCCTATTCAGAACTGACTTTTGACAATAATAAATTAAGTTTAAAATAGTTTTTAAATGAATTGAGCACTGTTGAGTTGGAGTCAAGATGGCCGATCGGGACACCTGCAGCAGCTGGCAGGAAGCAGGTCATGTGGCAAGGCTATTTGGGGAAGGGAAAATAAAACCACTAGGTAAACTTCTAGCTGTGGTTTGAAGAAGTGGTTTTGAAATGCTCTGTCCAGCCCCACAGAACTGAAAGTCCAGGCTGAGCAAAACAACACCTGGGTGATTTGCATTTCTAAAATAAGTTGAGGACTCAGCCGAAACTGGAAAGGTCCTCTTTTAACTTAGCGAGTTCAACCTTTTAATTTTAGCTTGAGGAGTTCTAGTTTCCCCCAACTTAAGCTTATCAGCTTCTAAAATGTATTCATTTTCAAAATTAGGTTATGTAAGAAATTGATGGACTTTAATGTCTTTAATTTCTAATACATTTAGAAAACTTTTTTAAATTACTTTATTATTCTTCCCTCTTGATTATTGGTTTCCATTCAATTCTTTTTCCAATACTCAAAGCATTTACAGTGACTTTGCTCATGATTTTTTTCAAGTTAGTTGTTTTGCCTTACTATTAAGACTTTGACATTCTGGTCAAAATGGCTTCATAAATTTTTTTTCAGAAAGACCTCACTTTCTGAGTATTCATTTTAGGAGAAAGTCTTTTTTTTAGTGAATGCAATTATTTAGACTTATTTCAGTTGAACATGCTGGTTGATGTTTGAGAGGACACTGAAGTCAGTCAGTGCAGTGAAGGGCTTGTAAGCCAGTCCACAGAGACATGCTCTACGTGAACTCCCTCTGGCCCTGCTTCTTGTTGGAGAACTAGCCAAAGGCCTGAGACCAGGCTGCTGCTGGGTCTCCCAGTACTACCCAGACCTGGGAATGTATGGTTGTTGGCTTCTGCCACCCATCCACCTGGCTGTTCATGGACCAGCCAGACTTGATGGCTTTGAAGGAATGATTCCACACAAAGACTCTGGACCTCCCCGAAAGCAGGCATCCCAAACGGTAAGCCAGAGGCAGCCACAGCTGTGATTGCTGCTCTTAAAGCTTGCAATTGTTTCTGCTTGAGAGGGACTGAGTCTTCAGTCATTGCTTTAGTGGGGGAGAAAAAGACATTTGTGCATCTTTGAGTATCATTGTCTGGGCCACTCACATTCAACTTTCCTTGAAAAACTTGTAAAAGAAAAATGTTGCCTGTTAACTATTAATTACAGGGATCATGGTATTTTGAGGAAATCTTAGAAAAAGTATATGCAATTGTCTGGAATTATTTCAGTTAAGAGTATTAGTTGAGGTACTGGTGCTGTCTCTACTTCAGTGGTTTTGAATTTTGAATCTATTCTGTCTCTTCTTAAGCAGCAAATATAGATAAAATGGATACCTGAGTGGTTTTTAATAGTGGTTTTAATCTAGAAGGAATTTAAAATGGAAGCTAACTTAGAGTCAGTGAGGAGGGACCCAGGCTAAGAAGGCAATCCTGGGATTCTGGAAGAAAAGATGGTTTTAGTTTTTATGGAAAGCAAGACTACATTCTTGATCTACAACTCGAGATGGTCTAATGAATTTAAAGCTGCCAGTAAATATACTTCCTGGTTGTTAAAGAATAGTATCAAAAGACAGTGCTTGGATCCGAGGTCAGTGTAAGAGGATCCACTGAACTAACTCTCCAGCCACAGTCACAAAAAAAAAAAAAAAAACAGACAGAGAAGGCCAGACTCAAAAAGCTTGCTGAGCAAAATTCATTTGAGAGCTCCAGTAAGCCAGACTCTAGTAAGCACAGCTGATCTGAGATGGGTAGGCTTCTGAGCTCTTCTAAAATGCACTAAATCGAGGTGAATATTCTGAGGTAAGCAAAGCTAGGATGGGGCTGAAATGCGGTAGACTGCAGTGAGGGAGAATGAGCTGCACCGGCTAAGCTAAACGAGGCTGGCTTAACCAAGATGAGCCAAACTGGGATGAACAGCATTGATCGAGGCTGAAGAGAGCTAAACTATACTGCCTACATGGGGCTGTTCTGGGGTGAGCTGGGGTGAGCTGGGGTGAGCTGAGCTGGGCTGGGGTGAGCTGGGGTGAGCTGGGGTGAGCTGAGCTGGGCTGGGGTGAGCTGAGCTGGGGTGAGCTGAGCTGGGGTGAGCTGAGCTGGGCTGGGGTGAGCTGGGGTGAGCTTGGCTGGGGTGAGCTGAGCTGAGCTGGGGTGAGCTTGGCTGGGGTGAGCTGAGC